>NW_019397092.1:0-23613 GCF_000591075.1 Eurytemora carolleeae
TAATTAAAATAAATTATTAAAGTTAAAAAATACATTTTTGAAAAGCCCTTGACCATGCCATTTCAAATATGCAAAAATGTTTGCACAATTTGAAATCACCTGATGTTTAGTTAAGAAAACCCAAAAATGTGCAAATTTCTTTTGAAGGGTCGTATGCAAATTATTTGCAACATTTTCTTTAGAAAACTTATGCAATATATTTCCTTATGCATGGCTTTCCAAAAACAAAACAATCGTTTTAAAAATTATCGTTTTATAAAAGGTCGTTTTTAAAAAATGGTCATTTTTAAAATGATTGTTTTTATAAAACTCGTCGTTTTGTCAACGATCGTAAACAACAAACCTTTGTTAATGATTGTTAACGAGGACTCTTTGTTGATGATCAATAACAACGACTCTTTTTTAACGATCAATAACGACAACCCTTTGTAAAGGATTGTTAACAACGACCGTCGACCCTTTGTTAATGATCATTAATGAAGAGAGGAAACTGACCCGAAGGCCATCTGTACTTATCATTGAATAGTTGGTAAAGTGGGAATATATGACTACAGGATTTGCAGCAGGATTAGAGCTTCTGACTACAGGAGGGGGGGGAGGGGTAGATCAGCTGATTGGGGTTACAAAATAGGCATGGGACGTAGCGGTGCGGAGGGGGGGATAGACAAAACTCCCAAGATTTTTTTCAGCAAATTTATCATTATTTATTTTTTTATTATTTAGGGTTAGGTTAGGTTAAGACACTTTCTGGGCCGAGCACTGCGGCACTCTAGTCGGCATCTCCAAGTAGTGTCTCCCTGTAGTTATATAATTCCATTATACCGAATAGTTTTTAAGAAAATAAGAAGTTTTAGCTCCCCCACAACTGTTTAACTTTGTTAAATTGTTGACGATTGATAACAACAACCCTTTGTTAATGATCATTACTGATGACCCTTCGTTAACGATCATTAGCATAATTGTTAAAAAAAAATTTTTTTAAAAACTATAGTTTTTTAAAACAAATGAAAAATGAAACAAAAACGATCGTTTAACGATCATTTTCAAAAACGATTAACAACCCTTCCTGCTGCCACTGCAAGCATATTCGACTCTCTAGTCCTGATGTTAACCATACAGCTGCCGGTTAACTCAGTACTGTTATCCTTGGATTTACTATTATTCCCTAACTGTCTATCATAACTAGGATACCAAGGAAGTAATTTGGGAACTGGGCCCCTATTTACCAAATTTCGTATTTCACTAATGGTGCGTAAATACTCCATTTCTCGAAAAATACGTAAAATGTACAAATATCTAATTGGATAAAACTTTGGAAAAATTGTTCGGAAATTTCTCATAAAATTTCTCGTAAAATTTACTAAAATTTTGACGTAAAACTTTGACAAATTTTTTTTGTAAAATCTATTTATGTCATTGCAATGGGTATTATTGAGTGGGAAAAAGTTTTTGCC
Source organism: Eurytemora carolleeae (assembly GCF_000591075.1). Lineage (NCBI taxonomy): Eukaryota > Metazoa > Arthropoda > Copepoda > Calanoida > Temoridae > Eurytemora > Eurytemora carolleeae. The sequence continues at coordinate 1,455 of NW_019397092.1, forward strand.
GGGATTTTTACTTTTTCTACGTTTGGTGTGAAAATACTTTCATTTTAATGAAACTAAATAGGATGTACGCAACACAGGCAGATCTCCTCAATCTCTGCATTCAACCTTGAACACACATTCACTTTTCCTTGTTTCTTTTTCATTTAATTTTCGTTTTTTTTGAGTAAAGACATGGAACTCTGATGTGATGAACTCGTTTAAATATATTGGCTTCCAATGGATGACCAGTTTCAAACTACTCTCTCTATATAAACTGTGTTTTCTTAGATTCTTTATTCAGATGGTGTTACTTGGTAGAAGAGAATTTGGTTTAACTGAAATAGTTTGAAGTATAATAGCAACAATATAACATTGATTAGAACAATTTATTATGAAATTATCATATTGTAACAGTGGGCGAGTTTTGTTGATCTTTTACGATCAGCAATTCAAGGATTTTTTGGATCGCTGAGATCATAGCTACCAAGGGGAATCATGCCCCCTTCCCCCCCCCCCATCTTTAACCCTACGGTTGGACTTTTGAATCCTATTTTGAATCCTAACGGTTTTATTTGAATTTACATTTGGATTCTATAAATAACCCAAGCGACGCCGAATTTTCCGTTATCTTGAAGACCCAAGCGTAGGGGAGGGGGCAGAACAACCCCGGGGTAGCTAGGGTTTAATGCGATCCTAGGATGGAGCAAAATCGAGGGAAGAAAGTTAGTTGAAGACCAGCTCCCTATTTGTTAGGTTCCCTTGAAGAATTCCCCTATTTGATGAAACTGATTTGACTCTCATTATTATTTAGTTTGTATAAGTATCGTTCAATTTAAAGTTTGTATTTTTTGTATCTTTGTATATAAATATATTGTAAGAAAAACCGAATCGTTGAATATTTGAGAAACTTAGTGCATTGCTTATTGATTTTTATTCATATACAATATGGTGACAAGCTCAAACAATTGGAAGCCCTAATATGCAACACTAGTTTCTTCTAATATTCGGCGAAAGTAGTCCTCTAGTGTTTCGGGTCACCCTACTGAAAGCTAGAGTACTATCGGTAGAGCTTGCGCAAACCGCGGCATTAAAAATAGACGCCAACTTATCATACAGCACAGTTAACTGTTGATTTTCTATTTGTGATCATTTAGTGTTAAATTGAGGTAAATTTTGTTTATTTTCACACGTTAAATTGTTTTAAGTATGGCGAAATATTTTTATCAAGCTCTCTTGTTTTTTTTTTTCGACGGACGATGTAGTTAATTGACGCGAGTTAGATTAACATGTTAAGATTTACGACTGACAAAATGTCTTTCAAAACCCTCTTATTTGTCGAAACATGCGTCATTATTTTTGTTTAGGATGGATGATAATGACCCTGAGCGTAGGGGGCAAGGAGGTAAACCAGAATGGTTCTTGGGTTGGCTGCGAGAGGTCTTTCTACCTGCATCGAAGAATCCTTTAGCAGAGCAAATTGAGCAGTTCGAGAATGCTGTCGGCCAACTCCCAAATATTGATGAAGCCGTCAAGAAGTCCCTCACGACAACACTCTCCACCGAGGTTCAGATTATTCAAGGAAGAGAAGATGATAAATCTCAAATACAGAAGTTACTTAAAACAACTCCGGCCATACTCGGCGAACCTGTTCCTATGCCTTGGAGTCAACTTACTGAGAGTGAGGCGAAGATTATTTCCCGTGTCGTCGAGAATATCAAGCAACAAGATTTTGCAACCAAATCCATCAGGCACTGGTCAATCCATTTTGCAGACGTTTTTGACAAGTTTTTCATCTCCAGTAGAATTGGCAGGATCGCTATTGTATATAACAGTTGCTCCGCGAGTTTAAAGCAACGTCTACTCGCCCTGGATGTAGGAGATAAAGCCAAAAGTGATTCCTACTCTTACCTCGATTTGCTGCAGCTGATAACGGCAGTAGTTCATTCCCCGAACGCGAGAGATGATGCAACAATGCAAATCTACAAAGGATTTCGTCAAAACAATGCTGAATCAGTTCAAGCCTTTTTACAGAGAGTTCGGGATGTGGCCGAGGAGGCCTTCGGGCCCTCCTCCAGCTGGTCGATGTCACAAGCCTCTCTCCTGCTGAAAAAGATTTGCGAGGGTCTACAATCCTCAGAACTAGCCAAGCTCACTGCATCTATCATCATTGTTGTTCCTTTCCAGTGGAATACTCTTTGTGAATCGATATTGCAGTTCTCGCAAAGAGTGCGAGTAAACAACCCTGAAGCACATGTTAATGCAGTTCAGCAACCTCCGTCGAAATCTCCAGTTTGTTTCAAGTGTGGAGCAGCCCACTACATGAGGGATTGTAGATTATTAATCTGCAAATATTGTGGGTTGCAACATCAACACTCTGAATGCTCAAGAGCTGGGCAGAAAACGTTCTGCTCGAAATGTAAGAGCAAGTTCCATAACCTGGAAGGTCATTTCAAGTATGTTCCTGAAGGAGTGAAACTTCGCCCTCAAGGGATAAACATGATAGAACCCACGTCGTTCCTGGAGGGTGCTATATCAATGGACGGAAATCACTCAGGTAACATTTTTGTAAATTCTAAAATTTTAATCGATACCGGCGCCCTTATACCAACGGGCGTCGCAATCAGTGAGGATTTTTTCACTAACCACATGAAAGGAAAGTTTAGTGACTTGAAACCGTCGAATTTGGACGCAGCAAAAGGGGCTAGTTCAAATTCGACGATGGAGACAGTAGGGCAGTTAGAAGTAAAGATTAGGTTTAACCAAATGTCTACAATTTTTTCAGGCTCAGCTGTTGTTTTGAAAAATTTATCCCTACCAGTTATAATAGGGGTAAATTTTTTGAAAACTAACCGTTTGAGCCCAGTTTTAGAACCTTTAGCAGCGAAAGTTGTTCACAGTACTACAGCTGAGACGCAGGACTTAATTGCCAATGTATCAAATAGATCTAGACCCCTCACCAAAACTCCCAGAAAATCTTTTGACAGATCCCCCCCCCTCTCAAGATTTGGCAATTGATAATGAAGGGGCACCTGTACTGTTGTTAACATCAAAAAACTTCGTTACCATACCTAAAAGAACTACAAAAGCTGTAGAAGTTAATGTACCTGTGAACCCTGCCTCCTTTATCAATGTTCAACCCCTTGATGACGAACTACTGGATGGAGCTCTACCTGTAGTCTATCGTCACAAAACTCAACAAAAAGATAAGTCACTTATTATTGTCTATACAAATTTATCTGATAAAGATGTTGTGATTTCTCCCAATCAATTAATAGCACATGGTTCTATGATTTCTGAAAGCAAAGCAAAACCTGTTCTTAATGTTGTAAATAATAGGGTTAAGGATCCTGCGGTCACGGATAAAATTTGGTCGGATTTAAAACTAGATGAGAACAAAATTTTGCGAGAAAATATTTCGATCAAAAATAAACTATATTCAATGATAAATGAAAATCAGGATATTTTTACCACTGAGGACTGTAATGTAGGTAAAACTACCTGGGAAACATTTAAAATTGAATTAGTTCCAAATGCCCGGCCCGTAAACCAAAGAATGAGACCAATTCCGCCGAACTTGAAAGAAAATTTGCGCGCTCAACTCGACACTTGGTTGAAAAATGAAGTCATAGAACCCAGCACGTCTCCCTGGTCTTCACCCTTGGTCCCCGTGACCAAGAAGACCGGGGAGACACGCTGGGTTTTAGATTTCCGCCGGGTCAACAACCTCACCGTGACCGACAGCTTCCCTACCCCTAATATTTCTGAAATTTTGAATTCCTTAGGAAAATCTAGGTATTTTTCGACCCTCGACGCCGCATCAGCGTACCATACAATAGAGGTAGAGGATAGCTTGAGACCGATTACTGCTTTTGCAACTACGTTCGGCCTCTACCAGTTTGTTAGGATGCCGTTCGGCCTCCGAAATGCAGGAGCTTCTTATTGTAGGTTTGTACAGAGACTCCTGGATGTTTTAGGTGTACCAGGCATCGTGGCTTACCTGGATGATGTGCTTGTGCACAGTGAGGACCTTGATAATCATATTTCTTTGTTAGGATTGGTTTTCGATGCACACAAAGAAGCTGGTATTAGACTGAACGCGGGCAAAACACATTTATTTCAGGAAGAAGTTGAATATCTCGGTCACGTCGTGAATGCTGAAGGGATTAAACTGATCCCATCTTATGTTCAGAAAATTGTAGATTGGCCGCTGCCGCATACAGGAAAAGAATTGTCAGCATTCCTGGGTTTTACTAATTATTATCGAGATTTTTTACCAGGTTTTGCGAATGTTACGGCTGAGCTGAATAGTGTTAAAAATAACAAGTTTATAGTCTGGACTCCCGAGATGACCGATAACTTTAATTTATTAAAAAGGATGTTTGCTGCAGCTCCGTGCAGAGCCACACCAGATTTCTCTGCAACCGCAAAACCTTTTATTTTAACTATAGATTTCTCTAAAACCGCAATTGGTGCAGTTTTATCTCAAGAACAAAACAATGTTGAAAGATTTTTAGGTGTTAAAGGGCGAAAATGCAGAAATTATGAGAGTAATTATCACAGCTCTAAAGGAGAGTTACTCGCCCTGTTGTACGGCATAACTAAATTCGAATCTTTGTTAAGGTTGAGTAAATTCATCGTCGTCACAGACTCCACTACAGTACTTCACTGGTCAACCATGAAGGACTCGGGTGGTACTATCAGGCGATGGCTAGATTTTATTCAACAATTTAATTTTTCCGTTATGCATCGTGCAGGTAAAACAAATATTAATGCCGATTTGATCTCCAGAGCAACCCATATGGATGACCCCCCCCCTCGGACACAGATTCAATTACACAAGGTAATCAAGACATGTTCCCCCTACCCTGGAAAAAATTGAAAACTGGTGAGAAGCCGAATTTGGTTGAGATGAAGCAAGTAACATTATCAACAATGAACAATGGTCCCACTTCGGAATATATACCCCCCTCGTGTAAAGGTAAGATTTGCACAATCATCCAACCCCCTTGGCACCTGGCCGGAGCCAGGTCTGATGAAGGAAGGGGCCCCCCTTTAATTGGAACTTTTAAAGGTAAGATATTAATTGATCAAGTTGATCTCGAGAAAGCTCAAAACGAAGACAGCGTGTTGCTCCTGGTCAAGTCTTGGTTTAACTCTAACACAGGTAAGATAGATGACAAAAAGATTGACACGTCGACTTTCGAAGAAGTACATGATGATGTACTGCAATTGTACAAGGTAAGAAAGCAGCTCAGGTTGACAGACGAATCTACAACAAATTCCGCAAGGTTAGTATATTTACTCGAGGACGAGTTTGGCTCAAACCCCAGAATGAGAATTGTCATCCCACCCTCGCACAGGTATCAAGCTCTGCTAGCTGTACATGTACGTGAACACTGGGGTGTACAACGTACAACACAACAGGTAAAAGAACACTTTTTCTGGCCAGGTTGGAGGGCTGACACAGCACAGTTTGTCACAGAGTGCCCAGGTTGCTTGCACAGAGAACAGGTAAACTTGCAGCAAGTTGACCCCTTCGATGGAAGGGTGTTGAACGTGAATGAAGTCCTCTGCGTAGACTTGGTAGGTCCAATTTCAAGTTCAGGAAATAAAAATAAATATATTTTGACTCTACTTGATCAATTTTCTAGATATGTTGCAGCAGTGCCTCTACCAGACAAATCAGCTCGGTCTGTCGTGAACGCAATAATGACAAACTGGATTAGCCTGTATGGAGCGCCTGCAACAATTAGGATGGATCAAGGAAAAGAATTTGATAACGCATTGTTGAAAAACCTTCTCAATGCGTTAAACGTTAATATTAAACTTGGTTTTAGTCACAATCATCAGTCTAACCCTGTTGAAAGATTTCACAGAACTTTGTGGGCACTTTTGAGAGCAAAGAAAGCAAATGGAGAAAATGATTGGGAAAAATCCCTCCCAACTTTAATTTTGGCTTATAATGCAACCCAACATTTTTCCACTAATTCCTCCCCAGCCAGGATTTTTCTAGGCAGAGAACTAAANGAAGAACAATTAGATTACATCCTTGATCTAATGAGAGCATCAGATGATGTAAGGATACGGAGACAGTTTCGCTCCTACGAGAAACCTCAGGACGAGATTTGCGTAGGAGATCGAGTTTATTGTGCAGTCCTACCACCACAAGGCAGTTCAAGAAAGCTCCAGCTAACCTGGAGCGGTCCAGTTATTGTTACGGAGATAATAAATAATGCTTTAATCAAAGTACAGGAGTATGACGTGAGAAACCCTAGAACCTATGTAGCCCACCGGAGCAAAGTCCGCGTAGCGAAGAAATCCGGAGAAAAAGATGTAGATCCTATGTTTAAGCTTCCTAGAATCCCTGCAGAAGCTGTCAAGAATTTAGCAGAAGAGCTGTCAGAGTTTGAGCTACCAGCTAAACAACTCGATGCTGAACTTGTTGATGAATTTCATTCTCAAACTTCTGAAATTAATCAGCGGGGGAGGGGTCACCGTAGCAGCATCTCGTCTAACCCTCCTATAGTTCCACAGAACTTCTCGGGTTCAAGCATTGCAGCGAGTTCAAATGACAGCGAGGACGGATTGTTCCAATCATTCGTGCAGTCTCCAGGTTCAGCTCGTTCCAACAGCAGCAACCCTGAGCAACTGTTCCAAAACCACTTCCAAGCGCATGATGAACTGCAAGATGAGATGACACAAGAAACTCGGACAGATGTCGAAGAATTAACGTCAGCGGCCGGTTTTGTCCCAGAATCAGAACCAGTCAAAACTCCAGAACCAAGAGAACCAGAGCCAGAGATCAGCAATGAGAGAACGAGAAGAGTTGATGATCTAGCGGAAATAAACACCCCTGCTGAAGAGCAGAATGAGCAAAGAGCAAGTAGTGGAAGGGAAATTCCAGAAAGAATAAACTCCCCCCCCCAGGCAGAATGTTGAAACAGCAGAATCAGATGGCAGCAGTACTGCTGAAGGGACCAGGAGAAGATCCAGCAGAGTATCAGTTCCTACAGACAGATATGTTGCAGAATTCAAGAAACCAGAAAGAATCAAGAAAGCGTCAAAGTCGTCCCTAGCAAAATCCCTTAAAGAAGCACTGAAAGAGAGTTGGGCACAGAGACCTGACTCCACAGCACCCCTGAGAAGAAGGAGCAGATCAAGAGAGAGTTCCAACTCTACCAGGACAAGAGCTGCGTCCCTTGAAAGGGTGCAGACAGGGAGTATTTTGAGTAGAAGTAGTGTAAGAAGTAGTGTCAGGACTAGGTATGAAGTAGCAAACCAAGGTAGTTATGTCCCAGGAGCAGAAGATAGCAGTTGGAGTGACACAGAGGATGAGGCAGATAATCGTAGCATTAAAGTTAAGGAAAGAATTAATACAATTTCAGGTCAAAACTCTAAAATTGCAAAAGTGAAAAAATCTGTGACACTCCACCCTGGGCAAGGGGCATGGGTTTATTTAGAAGAAAATCAAGGACAAGTCAACGGGGNGTGTTAGGACTAGGTATGAAGTAGCAAATCAAGGTAGTTATGTGCAAGGAGCAGAAGAAAGTAGTTGGAGTGACACAGAGGATGAAGCAGATAGTGGTAGCAGCAGAGTTAAGGAAGGAATTAACACAATTTCAGGTCAAAAATCTAGAATTGCAAAAGTGAAAAAAGTTGTCCTCGCTGCTTTCAGAGCTTGCTGCAATACTTGAGCCTGAGAAGTTTTGAGGAATAACAGGAGGGTTTGACGAGATGCTGCTGCGGTGATCTAGGGTTTTGGAGGCTTTTAAGCATCTTGAAGGATCCCAGGGGTTTAGAGTGTTCCTAGACATTTGGGGGGATCCCAAGGCTTCGGACGGATCCCAGGGTTTCGGACGGATCCCAGGGTTTCGGATGGATCCCAGGGTTTCGGATGGATCCCAGGGTTTCGGATGGATCCCAGGGTTTCGGATGGATCCCAGGGTTTCGGATGGATCCCAGGGTTTCGAACGAGTCCCATGGTTTAGGAGGGATTAAAAGAGTTTGGAAAAATTCCGGTGTTTCGGAGAGAGTCCAGGATTTTGGAGAAATTCCAAAGTTTTTGACGGATCCCTAGGTTTTGGAGGGATCCTAGGGCTGCGGAGGGTTCCGAGATATTTGGAGGGATCCCATGGGTTTGAAGGGATCCAGGGGTTTTGCAGGGATCCTAGGGTTTCGAAGGGAGCTCAGGGTTTGGATCGGGGGATCCCAACGGTATGGAGGGATCACAGGGTTTTGTAGGGATTTCAAAGGTTCGAGGGATCCGACCCACTGTGATCCTTCTGAATCTCCTAGAATCTCTCTAACTTCCTGATACCCGCCAAACCCCTGGAACTTCTCCAAGACTCTGGGTTCCCTCCCACCTCTTAGGATACGTTCAAAACCCCTGAAACTTCTCCAAGACCCAGGGATCCCTCCCATCTCTTAGAATACGTTCAAAACCCCTTACAGCTGTCAACCCTCCAACACCAGTGTCTCCTACTATATGTGTGGGGAATAATTCCTTTCCTTGAATTTTTATTCAAAGATGAAAGAAAAAGAATGAAATTATAACTTTCAGAAATAAACAATTTCGTTATAGTTTTCGCCCAACCCAACGTGAAATTAGTATTATCTATATATTTTACATCAACCATTCAATGATTATAGTTTTTGAAACTAAATGGGAAATTACGTTGTAAAATTATTTTGCAATGTATAAAGTTTTAGTGTATTGTCCCATTACAAACCCTTGAATCTCTTTTTTTAAAAGTTTCTCGTCTTTTTTTCTTAAACTTTATTTTTTTCTTCATTAATTTGAACAGAATAGAAAACTAAGAACCTGGAAAACAAGGTTTTATTATTTATTTATTTATTTGGGTATTTTGTAGATTCTTTGAACTGAGACATGTTTAAATTACTGAAATTATTTAAGGTTTTGTCTACACAAACATTAACAAATAGAAGTATATATGTGTATAATTTATATATTTATGTAACTGCCTTGTTTGTGTTATCATGCGGGACAATATGTTTTTTGTCGGCATTTTTACTTTTTTGTTTGTTTGAGGTTTTTTTTGAATTTAAACCTCAAACAAACAAATAAAGTAAAAATCAGAACAAAAACATAATGTCCCAAATGATAAAACAAGGTGGTTGGATATATAAATTTATTCAATTTGATCTGATTGAAAAATCTGTGTATTTTTTATGAACATCCGCGAAATATGAAAGGAGCCAGGTATAAAATGTTACTTATTTGCCTCGGAACTAATAAGAAACTTTTTATATCTGAGATCATGAAATTGCGAGTAAAAATGCGGATAAACATTCTCCCAAAATGGAAAAAATAAATAAAAGATTTTTTGTTGGATGAGGAATAAAACCAAAAATACTTGACAACAATGCTTTTAAAAGAGAACTAGCTGAAGTATCCGGCATTGCTCGTAAAGTTTTTAAAAATCGAAATTTTTAATCCATGTTACCCCCGGGCCCAGGGTACCCATGGGTTCCTAAAAAAATGAGCGATGAAGAAATTTTATATATATTGGTTTATTAGTTTTAAGACTTTTATTACTTTGATCATCAGATAAAGATATGGTTTGAGGACTCCCTGTATACTGTATAGTAGTGTAGTATATTGTGTTTTAAAATATATAAATCTAATGTATTCTAGGAAGTACCTTGAGTCTAGAGAAAGTGTAGACTACTATATAAAGACGGGATGAAAACCCTGAAAATTTATCTCTTACTGCGGTTCCATGGCACATCGTTAGTCTTACTCATTTATTCACTTATCTACTTTCTCATTTACTGACTTATTCACTTACTTACTTACTTACTTATTCAGTTACTAACTTACTCTTTTCTTTACTTACTCACATATTCATTTACTTTCTTATTCCCTTATTCACTTATTCACTTATTCACTTATTCACTTATTCACTTATTCACTTATTCACTTATTCACTTATTCACTTATTCACTTATTCACTTATTCACTTATTCACTTATTCACTTATTCACTTATTCACTTATTCACTTATTCACTTATTCACTTATTCACTTATTCACTTATTCACTTATTCACTTATTCACTTATTCACTTATTCACTTATTCACTTATTCACTTATTCACTTATTCACTTATTCACTTATGTTCCAATAATTTCGAGATACAGCAACCATGGCATTATTGCAAAATATGCTTTGAATTTTAATCTCATTTTTTACGGGGCTCTCTGTCAATAGATATATTTATGCTTTAGTATAATTATACTTTACTGGCTGTTGACAACTTATAATTTATATTTTTCAACTAGAAATATAGACGAGGTATGATTATAAGAATATATATTTATTGACATGTTGAAATGAGTTGACACTAACACGTTAGGACGGAATTTATTAATTAATTGAAGAAATATTTCAGCTATTTATCTTGATAAGGAACACATGCAATATTGATCACTAGCTGAAGTGCCCGGTGTTGCCCCTGAAATTTAAAAAAATCGAAATTTTACAAAAATAAATTCATCCAATTTGGTTCAGCCGTTTGGCCAGCTATAGCTAACATATATATATGAGCGAAGAGGTTTATTATATAGATAAGTGCTTAGAAGAATTAAAAACATGGGACAGTTTTCATAATTCTATATTTTTTCATTTATATTTGAATTTAGCCATCATTTTTTTCTTTATCGAATTCAGATATTTTACTAAATTTCACAATTTTCTGTGAACATTTTTTTAAGAAAGGAACTAAGTATTTAAAACAAACCGAAATTTTATAATCTCCATATCTTTACAACCTGATTATTGAGTAATTGCCACAAACTTTGATTTTATAATCTCTATATCTTTGCAACCGGATCATATAGTATATAGTAGTATATACTGATCTAACCAAATTCATAGTTTGAAATATTTAATATCTAAGGTCTACAACATTGAGATATACGGATTAGAAAATCAGAGTTAGATAGATAGCTTGATACAATGAACTAAGTTGACGCTTTTTTGAGAACGAACGCCAGTTAGTGCAAAGCGTGAGTAGGTAGCTTGAATAAAGCATGCGTAAACTATTGAATTAAAAAGATAACTCTGTTATCTAAACATAAATTTAAACTTATCAAATGTTTTTGGGCATGCAACCTTTCAGTTAACAATCTAGCTTTGTTTTGCAACTTGGTCTATCTATCTATCTATCTATCTATCTATCTATCTATCTATCTATCTATCTATCTATCTATCTATCTATCTATCTATCTATCTATCTATCTATCCATCTATCTATCTAACTCTCTATCTATATATCTATCTATCTATCTACCCATCTATCTCTTAATCTAACTAGATTTTTCTCCCCATGTTTGAAGATACCAGGATACAATGAGTAAGATAAAGGCCCGAACCCTTAATTAAGACATTTGGCAGTTCTAAAGGGGCCTAACACCATCAGCACAGGGAGAGTTCGTGGCAAAATTTCATATTAAAACCGCGCAGACCCCATTCGAAAATAGAAAACCTAATTGAAAAAAATAGTACTTTTTTTAAGCGGAAAATTTTTAAAATAGCTTTCTAGAAAAACGTAATAAATTGTTAACATAATTGGGACTTGCATGCTATTTCCTGGAAAGGAATTTGGTAACTTTTTGTTGAAAAGTTTGTAAATTAAATATCTTCTTGCGTGTAATCTAAATAGCATTTCTTCTCCAACCTGAAACTGCGCCGGGGTTAAAAAGCGATCTTTTTCTCAACAACCCATTTTACCGGGTATTTTGGGACCCTTTTTACAATCCTTATCTTCTCATCAGATATGGGTTATTCTATTGAAAATGGTCACTATGCTCTGCCCTCCTATTATTTCGGGTTAATTAAGTCAAAGAAGATTATGCGGCGTAGACGGGTTCAGGATTCTTACTCAATCTTACTCCAGGGTACAGGGAATACACAGGCAAGGTTTGGTTCAGACTAGGAGCTAATATTGATGAGGCTGTGGAAAGCATATTATTTGAAGCAGGATGATTATATTTCTAAATTGAGTTATTAGGACCAAAGAAAACAAAGACCACATACCGATTTTACCGATCGGTCGCAGAGATCTTGCCACGCTATATTTGCACAAAACGTGTTGGGTCGACTCTTCACTGGGTAGCCTGACTGGGCAGTACGACTGAATGCGAGAAGTCTGTGACGTGCTTCAAGACCACCTACAGTAAACAACCAAATTTTTAACGTGCCAAATGATACCCAGAACTGAGAAGTCTGTGACGTGGTTCAAGACCACCTAAAGTAAACGATCATTTTTTTAACGTGCCCAATGATACCCAGAACGATAACGTGCACAACGATCCCACAAAAGACGGGAAGTTTAAAACATGCACAAAGAACTAAAAGATCTCCAGGTACTTGGTTCTCATCAGCCAGATAATAAGTTAATTAGTTGAACTCACATTATTCTCTCTCAGATTCTCTTTAACTCAATAATAATGTTTTCTCACACCACAAAACGCCCTAAAAGACATAACTGCATGAGTTACTATGTGAATGTATGCTGGGGGAATGAGAGGGGGGGATGTGCAGAATATGAGTTTAAGAAAGTATTAAACAGAATGTAAATTAGATTTTTAAGTAGAAAGTTTTAAGAAATAGACATATTTAATGCAAGGTAAATAAAGGTATGAGGATAGGGTTTGTGTACATTTTACTTTGACTACTCAGGAACTGGTTGAAAGTAACTAAAAAACAGTATGTAATATTCCTACCGTTGTTATGTATTAATAAAACTAGTTTCTAACAACCCGCAAATACAATATTCATATCATATTTATCAAAGGCTTAAAGAGAATACAATACAGAGAAAAAAAGAGAAGAGAAGGGAGAAGGAGAAGGAAGGAAGATCAATAGAAATGCGATGTTCCCCCAGATAGTGAATATTGAGCAGCGACATAGGAGACAATACTAATTGGAATCTATTATTTCATTTCATATAGATTATACCTTAGAGTACGGAGCAGTATAGAATATTCATATAGATCATACCAAAGAGTAAAGATTATTATTGAGTATTCATATAGATCATATCATAGAGTACGTATTGTATAGAGTATTCATATATATCAAACCATAGAGTACAGATTAGTATAGAGTAATTATAAAGATCGTAAAATACCATAGAGTACATATTAGTATAGAGTATTCATATAGATCAAACCATAGATTACAGGTTAGCATAGAGTAATTATAAAAATCGTACAATACCATAGAGTACAGACTAGTACAGGGTATTCATAAAGAGAAACCCATATCATAGAGTGCAAATTAGTACAGAGTATTCACTATAGATGAGATAGTACAATTACTCTGCCGAGTGCTGAAGAGTTTTTTTTAAATCTTTCAAGAAATAAAATCAAATTCTTTATTTTACATATTATGCGATTTTCATTTTTAGTTTTTAATATAGCAACAAGATAAATCTTTTCTGCGATATCGTTTATCACGTGACATACATTCCGGCCCGATCTAAACCCCTATCCTACATCACGTAGTTCTCAACTACGATAACTCTCCTTCCCAGCGATATCAAACTAGATATTCCTTTGAAAAATTAGAACCAAAAAAATATTCTTTTGTAGTTTAATAGCCATTCATTATCTTTACATCTGTCTGTTGTATGGTGTATACTAGGGGGGGGGGGGAAATATGGGGAATTTGTGTTCTCTTCTTTGATCAAATTCCCCCCCCCCATCTTTCTCTTCTTTTCAATTTATATGTTCGTATCTATATATATACTTTGCTTATCTGTATGTTGGTTTGTAACAATCGGGCCCAAATTTTGTGTGGCAACTCACACGATCTCAGGAAATGTTTATGGACGATCAAATTAAAATTTTTTTGCTCGAAATAATATGTCGATATTTATTTTTTTATTTCTGAAAATGGGTCAATTTAAACAATAATACGCGAAATACGTCATGTTGTTGATTAAGCTAATTTTATAAAATAAACTTTTCTCTAAACTTTTAAATAATTTCAACTTCCTTAAAAAGTTTTTTTTGTCTCCATCCCAACTTTTCTTTAGGCATCTTTTCTTTAAACTCTTTGATCACAATTGTCTCCACTCCTTTTGAAATCTTTAAAGTATTTTATTACACTTTTCCCTGTCCGTCTCTTCTTTTTTAACACTCGACTTTTTCTAAATTTTTTTGATAATTTACCCCCGTCCCCCCTCCTTTTACGCGTGGGGTCCGTGGATTGATCTGAGGTGTTTTGATGTCTTTGTTGCGTAGTTTGACGTCTTTGTTGCTCAATGCGTCCGTCAGCCCTGCATTGTACGAAATTATCTCCGGATTTTCCAACTTTGAGAAAACCTTATTTATGGTATTCACAATTCTTCATACACTCGCTATCTTTCTAACCATCTAATCGAACCGCACACAAAGTCCTATTTCGGGGGTCTCAAATATGGCATTTGCGAGTTCAAACATTCTCTCAGTAAACTTTTAAAATAGAATTTTTTTTCGTCAAAATCCTGCTCCATATTTTTGTTTCTTTTTCTACATATTTACTTATGGCTTGGCTATTATATATTTGTTGTTTGTATCCAATAAACGTCAAAATGGACCAATTTTTTTGTGGCAACTAATGATCCGTAATTAACTTTGTTTATGTTTACGATACGATACTATGAAAGAATGACATAGACATTCAAAAGGTTAAATTTGAAAAAGAAAAGGGGCACCTATAAGCCTAGTATGTTCTCCTTAAATCTATTTAATTGAAATGTTTTATTATCATTATTGAAATTAGGTGGAAAAAATAATCAAAACAGCCAAAAGCTATTTTCCGCCTAATTGCTTTATACTTGTATGTTAATATAATTTAATCAATTTGTAATTGTAAACTCGTTCTGTATACAGATACATGAATTTTAGCAATAAACTTTATCTTATCTTATCTTAGCATCATTTTTTTCTGTATCTGTTTCTATTTTGTGAAGAAACTGAGCCTTTGTTACAAACTCCTAATCTTTGCAACCCAATGTACTAGCAGACCTTACATATTTAAAACTATGAATTATGTTAGTTCAAATAATCTAAGTTTGAAATATCAAAGGTTTACACCATCAGGTTGAAAAGATAGATTAGAAAATTATAGTTTGTGGAATAGACTCAATTCAAATTTAAAAATTTTCTCATCTACAGATTTCACTGATTCTAAGTTTTATTTTTTCTGTTTCTTAAAAGCTGTATCTATCACCTCGCTTAAACTTCAAATAGATAATAAAGATATAGAAAGAGTAGGAACTGGATGCAAAAATGAAAATCTTTTTTCTAGAAAAACCACTTCTTCCTACCCTTCCATCTTTTTCTAGAAGAACCTCTTCTTCCTACCTCTCCATCTTTTTTCTAGAAAAACCTCTTCTTCCTACCCCTCCATCTTTTCTAGAAGAGCCTCTTCTTCCTACCTCTCCATCTTTTTCTAGAATAACCGTCTTCCTACCTCTTCCAGCAGAACATTTATTCTTGAAATATTCCTCGATTACCCTGTAAAATGTTTATCCCTGAAATATTCAAGAACCACCCTGTACACATTTTATTCCTCATATATTCACGAATCACCCTGTATTATGTTTAGTCCTGAAATATTCATGAGCCCCCCTCTTGAAATTTTTAAGAATAACCCTGTATAATGTTTGTTACTAAATATACAAAATTCACCCTGTTTAAAATTTATTCCTGAAACATTAAAGAGTAACCATGTATGAATGTTTATTCCTGAAACATTAAAAAATTCACCCTGTATAATGTTTATTCCTGAAATATTAAAGAATTACCCTGTATGATGTGTATTCCTGAAATATTCATGAATCACCCTGTATAATGTTTATTCCTGAAATATTTAAGAATAACCCTTTATAATGTTTATTCCTGAAATATTCATGAATCACCCTGTATGATGTTTATTCCTGAAATAATTAAGAATCAACCTGTATAATGTTTATTCCTGAGATATTCATGAATCACCCTGTATAATGTTTATTCCTGAAATATTCATGAATCACCCTGTATAATGTTTATTCCTGAAATATTAAAGAATTACCCTGTATAATGTGTATTCCTTAAATTTTCATGAATCACCCTGTATAATGTTTATTCCTGAAATATTCATGAATCATCCTGTATAATGTGTATTCCTGAAATATTCATGAATCATCCTGTATAATGTGTATTCCTGAAATATTTAAGAATAACTCTGTATTATATTTATTACTGAATATTCAAGAATCACATTGTATAATGTTGTATAATCCCTGAAATATTCAATAATCACATTGTTTAATGTTTATACCTGAAATATTCAAGAATCACATTGTTTGATGTTTATACCTAAAATATTCAAGAACCCCCCTGTATGTTCATCCTTGAATATTATTACAAAAGCAGGTTAAAGTGGGGAATATTTTTGTATAAAAATATTAATATTATTATTAATATTTTTATTAATGATCAAGGTTCTTGTTCTTTTATCTTGAGTCTTTAGAAAATATTTTCTTTTACCAGCAAAAAAAATACAATAGTGCACGAAAATATTTTTATGGTAAATCTTCATGCAAATCTTCATTTGAAGAAGAAAAACGCAGAAACAAGTTAATTTTTTGATTTCTTTATTTGTATTTAACAAAAATATGATAATATTGTATTTAACAAAAATATGATAATATTGTATTTAACAAAAATATGATAATATTGTATTTAACAAAAATATGGTAATATTGTATTTAACAAAAATATGATAATATTTTTAGGGAATTTAATCATTTCTTATATGAAATGGAATTAAGTCTTTGCAACAAACTCAAATTTTCAAATTCCTTTATCTTTGCAACCTGATGGTGTAAACCTTTTATATTTCAAACTTAGATTATTTAATCCAACAGAATTCATAGTTTGAAATATATAAAGTCTACAACATTGGGTTGCGAAGATATATACAGGGATTTGAAAATCTGAATTTTCGTGGCAAAGTCTCAATTTCTTTAAATAAAGGAATTGAGTCTTTGCCACAAACTCTGATTTTCTAATACATTTATCTGTTCAACCCAATGTTGTAGACGTAAGATATTTTAAACTGTGAATTCTGTAAGATTAAAGAATCTAAGTTTGAAATATTAAAGGTTTATACCATCAGGTTGCAAAGATATAGGAATTAGAAAATTAGAGTTTGTGCCAAAAACTCAAAAATGATTTTATTTTCACTCCTTGCAATTGCCGTGACTGATGTTTAATTCTAGCGCTACCAACATATTACTCCTACAGTAAAAACCACTTAATCTTAACACTTGAAAACGCCCATCTGTGACTTGAAAAAGAATAAAAACTGCTCGGACCAAAATCAAATCCTTGATAAAAAGAGGGTTCACTGTGTAAAGTAACAAACTCAACTAGAAATTATGATAAAGATCTGGTTTAAAAGCCGACACCGACTCAACATTTGATGGAATGATGTTGTATCTATATTGTATAATGATGAAGGAGGTTTTTTGACAAATTTATCTTGTGTTGCTTCCATATAATATCTCTATTAGATAATTATTAGCGGCGAACTTAGTCCCAATTTAGTAATTATATGTCTGCGCTTTCCCCCCTAGGCACTTATACATCAAAACCAACTTTTAGGAGATACTCTACTCTCAGTTCAGGGGTTTTAGTGGCTTTTATAATCTCAGACGGTTTTATTGTTTGTAATCTAGTTTAAACATTCTAATTTCTTGCATAGGTATTACGATTTTGATGGTTTAAAGGATAATGTGACGTAGTTTTAAGTAATATGTCCTTACATATAAAACGTTTGATTTATCATATTTATATAGATACTGGCAAAAAAATGCTTAATGGCCGTTTCTACACAAAAGCGACTTGTAGATATTTGAATGCAACAGGGGGAAAAATTGACAAAATTTATCACTTATTTTTGATTTGAATACGATCATAATAAATTTCAAATGGTTTCGAAATACATGATTATTAATACTTACCGCTAATTAAAAATCAATGATATTCTATGAACATAAAAATTTGCTAATCTCTATATCTTTGCAACCTGATGGTGTAAACCTTTGATATTTCCAACTTGGATTATTTGATCTTACAGAAAATCTGACTTTGTGGCAAAGACTCAATTCCTTTGGAAGATAAATTCTATAATTTAATCCAAACTCAGGACTTTTAAATGGTTTCTTTATGATTATAATTTTAAATAAGCTCGTCTTATTTTTGGGATTTAATACAAAGAAATTTTGATCGATATCTTGAAATTGATCAAAACTCCGTCTATATTTTATTCAAACTCCACCGTTACATTTCTACCAATTATCTATCTATCTGGTTAGTTTCAATCAGGGGCGTAGTGGGGGGGCGGTACCTCTGTGCACCCCCTAGGCCCCCCCTAGAGCCAGAGGCAGGCTCTAATATATTAAACTTACAAAATATAAATTCAGATTTTTTTATTTTCTTATCAATCAACAATGTCACAATTTGTCCATTTTATGATAATTTCTTAAATTCTTTCTTGTAACTTCATCTTATTTACAATGTTTTTTTCGCGGGTTTCATTTAAAATTCATTTCAGTCTCTCAGAGCAAGATGTTTGACGGAGATTTTTATTAGGCTTTAAATAATACTGTCTCCAGTGTAATCTAGTCATAGATATGATTTATATATGTTATACTAAAAAAAAATTAAATATATTTTTAAAAAGTTTTTTGCTCTTTTACTATTAGATTTTATAATGGTATGATTGGTAATTATGGTCAGATGACTAATAGTCCATCTTTTTATCCATCTGGCAGGTTTCTATCTATCTTTCTGGTTAGTTTCTATCTAAATATCTATCTATCTGGTTAGTTTCTATCTATATATCTATCTATCTGGTTTAGTTTCTATCTAAATATCTATCTATCTGGTTAGTTTCTATCTAAATATCTATCTATCTGGTTAGTTTCTATCTATATACCTATCTATCTATCTATCTGATATTAAATGATAAGATTGAAATGGAACTACCATGAACGACTTGGTTTTTACTGCAGAGTATTGTAGTGATTCAGAACTTTAATAGCATTCTTTCCTTTATTCAACCATACCTTAACCCATCAAGAACCAGATTTAATGAATAGGGTTGAAGGAGTTGAACCAGGTACAGTCGGTTCAACCAGTTCTCTTGTGTACTAGGTCTAGCTGAAGACAGGTGGTTCAATTTAGTCTACCTAGTTCAATTACTTCTCTTATTCATTAAATCTGGGTCTAGTTCAATTTAACTAGAAAGTGGTAAGATTAAAGAATTTTTTCACAATGTGGATCATACTCCCGTTCTGAGCTTCTAGGAACTTTTAAACGGAATTAATTCCACTAATTTTATCCTAATTTTATCTCTGAACCAATCACAGGCGGGTTCAGTTTTACCGATCTCTTAAATTAGACAGAACTTTGAAGATTTGAATTCTCCCACGTACAAGAAGATCAACAAGGTTATAATGCAAGGAAAGTTATTTCAGAGGTGTACGCATCTTTTGTACTGCAGTGTACTATCTCTGGGCGGTAATGTAAACACAAGACGGATAACACAGCCTGACATGGGATCCATCTTTCACATAAAAAAAATAAATGAAATATTCTGGTCATAGGAAACTTTTATGTGAATTATCAAAATTATCAAAATTTAATGCTTTTAACCCCCTTTTGGATACTAAACAAACACGGATGCATCTAATCTTGTTAACATATTCCGCCCAAATAGAATTGGTTTCAATATTTACGCAGATTATACACACAACTGAAATTAACTTTCCTTGCATTATAGCCTTGAACTTTTATCACAATTTTCAGATCTCATATTATTTGGAAAGAGCAACTGATAGAACATTTTGGATAGAATATTTTGGGAGCGCATTTTACTATAACTGATTGGTTTAGTATGTTATTATCATGATCAGATTCATAAAATAATTCTTAGTAAAGGAATTGAGTCTTTGCAACAAACAAATTTTCTAACTCCTATATCTTTAGAACTTGATTGAGTGAACCTTTGATATTTCTAACTAAAAGTATTTAATCTAACAGAATTCATGGTTAGAAATATCTAAAGTTTGCGACATTGGGGTGTAAAGATATTGGGGTTAGAAAACCTGCGTTTGTGCCAAAGACTGTTTTTAGTGGTTTTTAATTTTCAAGGGGGGGAGGGGCATGAACGTATACAGGAATTTGTCCAGAACCTTTTCTAACTTTCATAGATGATTCAGTCCCATTTTCCTCTAAAAACATACTTTTCTCTCTTTCAGGAGGGGGGCTTTGTTCACGTATCCCCCCCCGTACACACCCCTAGAAGAGAGGGGGGGAGTAAGAGGCGGAAGGGTGGGTTAGATAGTATAGATCAACGATTCTAGGTGGATAAAGATGCCAGATGTCTGATACTGCCACTAAACCCCTAAAAATGAAAAGTCAAAATGATGTTTAGTCTATTTTAAGATAATCCTTCCCGTACAGATAACTATAGGAGAATAGACGTGGGACTTATTGATTTCATCAGTTTCAAAACAGAAATAAATTAACGGAAGCTTATATCTAATCCTCTTTTGAAACAGAAATTACAGAAATAACCTAATACAAAACAGAAGTAAATTAACGAAAGCTTATATTTAATCCTCTTTTGAAACAGAAATTACGGAAATAACCTAATACAAAACAGAAGTTAATTAACGGAAGCTTATTTCTAATCCTCTTTTAAAACAGAAATTACAGAAATAACTTAATACAAAACAGAACTGAAAACTCATCCCGTTTCTAGACATGAATTATAAAAACCCAACTTGGTCTAATTCGAAACTGGCTAAACCCTAGTTTAACTAAATCAAATTAGAACTATAATAATCCCTATATATCCTCATGTTTTTCAAGAATTGGACTGTAATTACTTATGTTCTGTGACTCCTGGAAGCGAAAAATTTATATTCTTTAAATATGAAACAACTGCATTCAAAGCTATCAACAATTACAAGAGTTTCTGGGAATGATATGAGGAAAATTCATCCTTAAATACCATGATTGTTTATCTGATCGCACATTTGTGTTCTAGGTTTAGGGTTGTTAACCTGGTTTCTCGGTAATGCATCTTTACTCTCTTCATCTTCGCTTGTACAATGTATATGAATATTCATATCTTAATGATCTACATTCATATAGTTTTTGTACATTATAAATATATTTACATAATAGTATACAGTAGATACAGAAGATACAGTAGCAATATAGAGCATTTATCCTCAAGTACCATACTTAATCACGTTTCTTCCCTATATAGCAAATCCTCCCCCCCCCCCCTCTCCTCATATTTTCCTTTCTTCATAAAAGATCCTTTCTATTCTCCTCCTTCCTTTCTAAAAAAGTCTTCTATTCCTTCCCTTTCATCTCATTTAAAGGAGAACATTACCCTCCTCCAGGCTCCACCTCCATCTCCTTTCTAGAAGAACCTTTCATTCCATCCCTTTCATCTCATTTCTAAAAGAACCTTTCATTCCTTCCCTTTCATTTCCTTTCTAAGAGAATATTACCCTCCTCCACCTCCATCTCCTTTCTACAAGAACCTTTCATTCCATCCCTTTCATCTCATTTCTAAAAGAACCTTTCTTTCCTTTCCTTTCATTTCCTTTCTAAGAGAAAATTACCCTCCTCCACCTCCTTCTCCTTTCTATAAAAACGATATCCTTCTCCCTTTAAGAACCTTACCCCTAGAACATTACCCTCCTCCTCCTCCTTGTCTTTCTAGAAAAACCTTTCCTTCCTTCCCTTTCTTTCATCTTATCACTATTAGATAGTTTCCTTTCTACTCCT
This sequence comes from Eurytemora carolleeae, assembly GCF_000591075.1. Classification (NCBI taxonomy): domain Eukaryota; kingdom Metazoa; phylum Arthropoda; class Copepoda; order Calanoida; family Temoridae; genus Eurytemora; species Eurytemora carolleeae. Next base: position 23,303 of record NW_019397092.1, read on the forward strand.
TCATCTTTTTTTCTAGAATAACCTATTCTTCCTACCTCTCCATCTTTTTTCTAGAAAAACCTCTTCTTCCTACCCCTCCATCTTTTTCTAGAAGAACCTCTTCTTCCTACCCCTCCATCTTTTTCTAGAAGAACCTCTTCTTCCTACCTCTCCATCTTTTTTCTAGAAAAACCACTTCTTCCTACCCTTCCATCTTTTTCTAGAAGAACCTCTTCTTCCTACCTCTCCATCTTTTTTCTAGAAAAACCTCTTCTTCCTACCCCTCCATCTTTTTCTAGAAGAACCTCTTCTTCCTACCTCTCCATCTTTTT
>NW_019397092.1:23826-68163 GCF_000591075.1 Eurytemora carolleeae
CTCCTTTTTTTTCCTCCCCTTCTACCCTCCCTGGAGAAATATAGAAGAGAACATTATTCTTATTTGTCCCAACAATAATGATTTCTTTTCTTCATTTAAAATTAATAAAAATGTTTCAACTTATTCAGAAGCATGAGCATGGAGGGGGATGAAAGAGACTTCATTCATGAAAAAATGTAATGTATTCATGAAATATGTATTTCAGACCCAATTATACAAGACTAGACTCTTTCTGGTAAAATGTTAGCTTTTAAATGTTACTGTAAGAGTAAACATTTTATTTTCTTCTGTTTTCTAATCTCTATATCTTTGCAACCTGATGTCGTAGACCTTAGACATTTCAAACTATGGATTCTTGTAGATCAAATCATCTAAGTTTGAAGTATCAAAGGTTTACCCGGGAATATTCATATATATTTAGGGATTAGAAAATATGAGTTTGTGGCCAAGACTCAATTCCTTTCCCAATAAAAAAAGGTGAGTCAACACAAAAAATGGGCGTATTCGGATCAGCCGTGTTGACGTTAATTGGATACAAACAGACGTACTTAAAGACAAGCCAAATATAAGGTATGTATAAGGTACTTCAAATGTGGGTTAAAATTTTATTGAATATAAAAAATAAATGTATTGAGTCAGAGTAAGTTGTAGATCAGCCATCAAGCCATACAACAATACGAGAATGACATGAAATATAACACAATATTTTAAATGTCTCGCCGGTCTTGAAAGTAGGGTTTCCAATGCGCAATTGCGCATTAATAGCGCAAAACTTAAACTGTAGCCGGCTAATTTCTCTGAAATTTAAGATTTATCTTATTTCATGCTAAAACAAGAAATCGTATTCGTAGGACAAAAAACTATTTTCTGTTGTTATGGATATCTCATTGCACTAAATCTTACCAGCTTTTGTAGTCATAGCTAGGTTTTTGATAATTAACTATAAATAAATTCATTAGTAGGAGCAAAGGCAATCTTTAACAATCATACTTTCCTAAAATTGAACAAGGCGTAATTGCGCATGGAAAGTTGATTCAAAATTTGCTTAGTTGTCTGAATTTTTGCGAATAGGAATGTATTGCAGCTGATCAAACAGTTGGTTATAAGAAACAATAACCAAGGTTACACATTTCTAAATCATTCTTGGATAAAACAGATTACATGGTTCTGGGTATACCTGGAGTTTATCAATTTTGTCTAATTACATGAACTCCTGTAACCTTAGCTCTTGTAGTCCTGTGACCCTAACTACACGGTACACTAGGACAATAACAATTCCCCCTCTTTTCAGTTCTTATCCCCTACACACAGTTTCCTTCCCATCATTCATGTATCCTTGTATCCTTGTATCCTTGTATTCTTGTATCCTTGTATCCTTGTATTCTTGTATCCTTGTATCCTTTTATCCTTGTATCCTTGTGTCCTTGTGTCCTTGTATCCTTGTATCCTTTTATCCGTTTATCCTTGTATCCTTGTATCCTTGTATCCTTGTATCCTTGTATCCTTGTATCCTTGTATCCTGGTATCCTTGTATCCTTGTATCCTTGTATCCTTGTATCCTTGTATCCTTGTATCCGTGTATTCTTGTATCCTTGTATCCTTGTATCCTTTATCCTTGTATCCTTGTATCCTTGTATCCTTGTATCCTTGTATCCTTGAATCCTTGTTTCCGTGTATTCTTGTATTCCTGTATTCCTGTATTCCTGTATTCTTGTATTCCTGTATTCCTGTGTTCCTGTATTCATGCATTCATGCATTCATGCATTCCTGTATCCCTATATTTCTGTATCACTAGCTGTATTTCAGTATCCCTGTATCACTGTATTTCTGTATCCCTGTATCCTTGTATCCCTTTATTCCTGTATCTCTGTATGCCTGTATCTCGTTGCCATTGATTGAAAATATTTGAGAATTTGACAAAGTTCTTTATGTTTATTCTGCCTAAAACAACATAATATAATCGGTATCAAATCAATGTAAAATATAAAAATAAAGGATTCCCAATGATCAGGGTTTGTCCAGGGGTTAAGGGTGTAATGACATATATTTATATATTAGGAATGGGGAAGAGGGTAGGAGTTTAACAAAACGGGTTAAGGAGAGAAAAAAAGCATGAAAACAATTTCCATCAAAGATATGTATAGTTTACAATTAAAAGTTCTAAGATTAAACTAAAATCCAATACAATATTTTAACTGTAAAACAATTTTGTAAAATTATTTTGAGCAAAGATAAGGATAATATGTACATTTACTATGATCACTATTAAGGTGCCAGCCCATTAAACAAATTTGAATCATGATTGAGAGAGTGGGTTCTACTGAATGAATAAATTTTGGGTTAAAAAGTCAATGAAAGAAACCCACTCTAGGTCATTATTTATACTGGAAGAGTTTATTATCCAAGGCGTTAATTGAGGACTTTAAATCAGGTCAGAGGTTCTATTGGTTTAATCATCTCCAGGTTCATTGTTTGTCTGCATGAATCTTCTCCAGGTTGTTTGTTGGATAAAGGAATTGAGTCTTTTCCACAAACTCTAATTTTCTAATCACTAAATCTATAGAACCAAATGTTGCAGACCTTAGATATTTCAAACTATGAATTCTGTTAGATCAAATAATCTGAGTTTGAAATATCAAAGGTTTACAACATCGACTTCTATAGATAGTGAGGTTTAAATATTTGATTTTGTTCCAAAGATTCATTTCCTTTGCTCCGGGTCCTATGTTTTACTGGCAGAATTTCTTAATTTTCCTTCCTTTTTTGTCAAGAGGAGGTCTGTAGTTATCCACCATACACTTAGAGCTCTCACACCCAGTAGTTAATGATCTAAACAAATCTCATCAAAACAATGTCACAAAGATCTTTTTATAGATAAAAAGCAGTTCGTCAAAATTGTATGTGGGTATGTCTGTGACGTATAGCCGGACAACCCGTTCCACGCCGCGCAAGGTTTTTAATTATGCAATTTCTCGGGTGAGCTTTTACGTGGTCTTAACATTTTTGACATCTAAATTGTCTTTTGGTCAAAAATGTCTCGACCACGTCTAATCTCCTTCGAAAATGCGCCATTAAAAACGTATCCCGCAAAACAATAATAACCCTCACTTTCATAATGGACCCTACGGAGTACATAAATGGTTAAAATTGAAATGTAGATTTCTATATAATATTTTAGACAAACTGATCCAGCCCCGGCCTACAAGGCCTACTCATTCCAATTTCCACATATTTGATAATATAGTTCTAAATCTTATTAAGTTGTAATTACCCCCAGAAATTAGATAGATAAAGAGATTTATATTTGGTATTTGTGATTTATATAGATAGTTTGACAGCAGTTAATTTCCTTTATAAACTTGAAGAAACATTATCTCCAGCAGTTCCTAGTTTTTAAACAACAGTACTGAAAAATAATGGTGGACACAATAAGTGCAGATAAACAGACAACTTAGATAACTTTTACAGAATTAGATTATTCCTTTGAAATTTTATTTAAATTTTTATTAAGTCCACAGAATTTATTTCAAGGTTTTTTTTCTTCAAGTTATTTCTAAAATCCCTTTTTTAAGTGTAAATTTAGACTTTTAAAGCATCAGTGACACTATACGAAAAAAAGTTACTTGAAAATCTATAGAAAAAAATTTCAAACTTATTTTTAAAACAGGTAATCTTTTAATTTTTGTCACATTAAAAAAAGGAATTGAGTTTTTTACAAACTCCGATTTTCTAATCACTATATCTTTGTAACCCAATGGCATTGACCTTAGATATTTCAAACTAAGAATTCTGTTGGATAATAAAATCTTAGTTTGAAATATCAAAGGTTTTACACCATCCAGTTACAAAGATATAAGGATCAGAAAATTTGAGTGAGTGGCAAAGACTTATTTCATTTGGAAAAAAAAAGCAATTGACTAATGAACGTGAAAGTTGTAAATATTCTAATAATACTAATTATACTAACTTTAAAATATAAAGACGACATGTTATCCAAAAAAATGTGTGATACGTTGATTTTTATTCTGTACTTCAATACTGATACTTCGGCTCGCACAAAAAAAAATCACGAAAAAAAGATTTTTTCTAAGAAAACACGTGAAGCAGGTTGCAATAATACATCTCTTTGAGGTTAAAATTTTATAAAGAAAATATCATTGTAAAGTAAATCAAATTTGAAATGATGAATAAGTAATTGTCAAATAAACAAATGTTAAAAGAAAAAATTGTATGTACAATAAATAAGATGCAAGTTTGCCTTAATAAACTGAAAACACAAAGCATAATAAAGTGCATTTATAGTTATTGTAAGAATTTTCTGAAAGCAAATTCAAATTATGTAAACCAAACCGAACTAAGCCATTGCATTTAGCAAATATATAGACTTTTTATACAGAGTAAACAGCAAAGCATGACACTTTAATGACGACTTATGACTGTAAATAATACATAATAAAACTCCTTGCTCATATATATATATATATGTTTTTAAGTTCGCTATAGTTGGCTCACATTTTTTAGGAAACCCATGGGTACCCTAGGGGTAACATAGGCTAAAAAATTAGATTTTTCTTTTTAAATTCCAAAAAATTTTCTTCAAAATTTCACATTAAACTTAAATCCTTTCATTCAAAAGTGTGCACAGTAAATATTGAGTTCAGTCGCTGAAGCTAAGTTTTGCCCTCTGTATTTTCCAGGTATACCCAGAGATACAGGACTATAAAACTATGTAAACCAACTAGGTATACTCCAGGAGACCTAGAGATTCAGAACTATAAAAGTATATAAACCAACTATATATACTCCATGTAAACCTAGAGATACAGGACTGTAAAACTATATAAACCAACTAGATATACTCCATTTATTCCTAGAACACAGACTGTAAAACAATATAAACCAACTAGGTATACTCCAGGCATACCCGGAGATACAGGACTGTAAAACTATATAAACCAACTAGGTAAACTCCAGGTATACCCGGAGATACAGGACTATAAATCTATGTAAACCATCTAGGTATACCCCAGGTATACCCGGAGATACAGGACTATAAACTATATAAACCAACCAGGAGTCTGGGAACCAATCAACAAGGAAGAAGTCAATCATCTGATTGTGAAACTAAGTTCAATCAAACCATCTGATAGATAGATACAAATAACAAGGCTCCTAATTACCGCTGCTAATTACACCTAATTCACATTGTAAGGGTAATTTTGACCAGATTCTCTTAAACAACCTGGGGTTTCAATATTTTTATAAGATGACAAGATTTTAAAGACAAATTGTACAGGGTGACGCAATATCATAGGGTGTATACAGAGGAGAGCTAGGGGGCTCGGTCTCCTGGAAAAGTGGTGGCTTGTATTTTTAGGGGGCAGGGGTGTTTCAGCCCCTATTTCAATTATAGAGCAAAACTAATAACATTTTGAAAAAAATCATATCTGTAATTAGAGTAGGGATAAACAAACTGAATACTTGCCTCAAGCAGTAATTTTCTGATCCAATATATAATTGCAACCTAATAGCGAAGTTTATAATATCAAAGGTCTGCAATATCAGGTTACGTAGTTACCTCATTTTATTGATCTGATCTTCAGATAGCTCTATAGGAGAACAGAATAGGATCCAGGTTACACTCTCAAACAAGGGCGGAGTAGTTAGAGATCCAGGATAGGTATAGTAACTCCGGTCTCCCTGTATAGATCGTTTATAACTTTTTAATCAGTAGAGATCAATTTTAGATCGATAAAGATAATCTTTAAATTGGGTGAGATAGTTTTTAGTTCGGTAGAGATTTTTTGATCGATGTTGGTAATTTTAGATCGGTAGGGCTCGTTTTCAGATCAGTAGAGATCAGTTTTAGATCATTAGAAATCGTTTAAGATCGCAGAAATCGTTATTTTATATCGGTATTTAAAATTTTCGATTTTTTTAGGTCGATAAAGATCATTTCCAGATTGGTAGAGATCATTTTTTGGATCGATAGAGATAATTGTTCACAGATCTTGTACAATTTTTGCTTGACCAGATCGATTTGGTTGACTTTGTAAAGAGTTTTCAGATCGCTAAAAACAGTTTTCTTTATCTCGAAAAAACGAAAAACCATATAAAGGCCTTGTATGGACAAAGCAAAGAAAAAAAGAGCAAATTTTTTTCATTTCTGTTTATTTTTTAGTTTATATTCTACCTCTGGTAATAATAGTTCTGGATTGAATGACTCTTCCAGCATGATCTCAGAACCACTCTCATGGATCTCACACAGATGCCTACATAATGCAGGAATATATAAACACCAGGTTATTAGGGCCATCTTCTATTTTAACTTTTATTTGTGGCTCTATATCATTGACAAATATAGACACTCAGTCAACTCATCTCATGAAACCTCAAATCCAAGAGGAAGTGGGGTTCATACAGTACGCACACTGCAGGGTCTGCAGGGGTTTGTTTTAAATTTTGATTTTGGCATGTATTTAAATCAAATATTTAGTAGGCATTTTGCCGGCGTACAGATCAATACTAAATGATCTGAAAGAAAGATAGATATTTTTCCCCTAAAATGTAAACAAAAATATAAAGTAATAAAAGGAAGCACTTGTTTTTTAAAGAATATGTATACAAACAAAACCAATATTTCTAAAATTGTACAGTTCTGCCCAGCTTGCCTGCTGTACTCAGTGCACTGAACCTCTATCAATATCTACTCTGTGTTCTATCTGTAAGCATCTTCTCCTTGTACAATATAAAAACAATTATAAATACCATTAACATCATACAAAACATAGAAACATCCTTTAAAAGTTGTAAAAATCAACATTTAATTGTATAAAAAGTATATACCTAGCAATAATATCAAAGTGAGGATGAGGTTTTCCTGTTTTGACGAGCATCCCGAGCACAGCGAGTCCATCATGCTTATCCAGGGACTCTCCAGAGTTCTCATACTAATGTACAATACAGTACAGTGCAGTACAATTCGGTACAGTGCAGTACAGTACAGTACAGTACAGTAAAGTACAGTACAGTACAGTTTAAAATGATCAGTAATTACAGATACTTTGAGAATACTAGAAGAAACATTTAGACCACATTTTGTAATTTATTCGCTTACCTTTGTGTTGTAATGAACAATATGTATCTCAGCATCAAAAGATTGACCGCTAATCGTGTGCTCACTGCCTTGTCCTGGACTTGAACCCCAGTGAGCGTGCACCTACGGATAAATCTCGAATACATAAACAGGTTTGAGATCAGCTTTAGTGCGTCATAATATCATATTGGATTATCTAGAAGCTTAAACGCCGAAATACGCAAAAAAAATACTCATGGGACCTTGTATTTCTGGCACGTAAATTTGTATAATAGCCTTATCACTGTAATCTCTGGTTGATTTGAAGTACCAGACTGACTTGACGGAAGCTAGGGCCAGTTGTACCGTATTGTTTATAGAATATACACGGCTAAAACGGTACAGTGCACCAAATAAACAAACTCCTTCTTCTGATATTATTATAAAATACACTTTTTTAGGTAATTTCGGCTTTTTAAATTATCTTTTTTTTCCCAAAAATCCCAATTTAGATTCCCAATCCAATATAATTGGAGACATCCTGTATAGGAGGGGATCGAGGAAGGCCAGCCACAACAATTTCTAGTCCGAGCCACAGTCTCCTCATTTTCTAATCCGAGCCACATCGAAATCCTCGTTCTTTCATTATCATGTTTTTTAAGTTTGGCTTGGACTAAATGAGGAGAATGTGGCTCGGACGAGAAATTGTTTTGGCTGGCCTTCCTCCCCTCTGTAGAGTGAATTGCGAGCAACAATGTTTATATTTTATAAAGAAATATATTAAGTTTACTGTATATTATACGGAAGATTAATATTCTTTTTAACCTTAACTTTATCATTATAACATTTACGGGATTGTCGACCTAATTTAAGGAAACCTTCCTGTTCAAGAGGACGATGCCTGATTTACGAAGGTACTCTTAAAACCTTTGCCTGTCCCAAAAAAATGTTGTTTTCTATCTTAAAATTGGTAATTTACAATTTTCTCTACTTGCGGAGATATGATACAGACAAAATGTTTATTTCTATTTAAGAAAAACGATAATATCTTCCTCATTTTATCTAAAATAAAGGTTTGAAGCAAGAATGTAATGCAAGGAAAGTTAATTGCAGTTGTGTATACTCTGCGGACATGTTGAAACCAGTTCTCTCTGGGCGGAATTTGTAAATAAGAATAGATGCATCAGTGTTCGCTTAGTATCCGAGGAGGTTAAAAGCATTAATTTTGATAATTTTGATAATTCACATAATAGTTTCCTATGACAAGAATGATTATTTATGTGAAAGATGGATCCCATGTCAGGTTTCGACATCCGTCTTGTGTTTACATTACCGCCCAGAGACAGTACACTGCGGTACAAAAGATGCGTACACCTCTGAAATAACTTTCCTTGCATTAAATCCTTGGTTTGAAGGGTACTGTTGGGAATCGGTTATGTAACTCTTTTCAAGGGACTGATTAAAGGGACTGTAAGCGTAATTTCAAGCCCGAAGTTTAGCTTACAGTCCCTTTAATACTGATAATTGAACCGTAAAATTCGTAGTTGGGGAACTACTGTTATTTATTTTCAAACTTCCATACTTCATTAAAGACAGAAGGTGAAGAATGAAGAGGAAGAAAAAAGAAAAAATATGTAGAAAGGAGAACAAAGAACAAGAAGAAAAGAAAAGCAGAACGAAGAAGAAAGAAGAAAAAAGTAGAAAAAAATAGTAAAGAAGTAGAAAGGAGAAGAAAGAAGCAGGAATGAGAAGAAAGAAGAAGAAGAATGTAGCAGAAAGATGAAAAAACAGAAAAAAATGAAAAAGAATAAGAAGAAAAATTAGGAAGGAAAAAAAAACAAAAGAAGAATGAGAAAGGAGCAGGAGAAGAAGAAGAAAAAAGAAATAGGAAGAATTAAATGATAAAGGAGAAGAAGACGACGAAAGGAGAAGAAGAAGAATAAGAAAGAAGTAAGAAGAAGAAAGCAGCAGAAAGAAAGAAAAAGAAGTAGAAAGGACTGAAAATGATAAAAAGAAAAAGAAAGGAGAATAAAGAAAAGAAAAGCTGAAGAGGAAGAAGAAATGAGACTATTGGAGAAACAAGAAACTGAAATTAAAAGGAGGAAAAGAAGGGAGTAAACAAACTGTTAAAAAAAGTTTCAAATGTTTATTTCTATCTGCTGTCCATTGTGTTTAAATACATTTTTATAATTTATATATAATTTTTCATTCATTATACAATATACATTCATTATATTACATCACAAATATTTCAGTTGTGCAATATAATTTAAATATTTTCATTTTAGACAGTTAGACTTTTATTTATCAATTTGTTTGTTTTGTCTAGCTTTGAAGTTTCCAACTTAGTGTAGACTTTGCTATTTTATTATTCTCTTTTAGAATTTCAAGAATGCTTTCAAAAATACGGTCAACTTGGGGTCAACTTCATTTTTTTCGATTTTTTTGACTTTTTGATCAAGATATTCCTTTATTGAAAAATCTTTGTAAAGATAGATAAAAGCTAAATCTGTAGTTTCAACAGATTTTTTTCCTTTTTTGTCCGATACGCCCCTTTTCCATATTTTTTATGAAACTTCGTTACGTAAATTTTGATGAAAAATCCGGATTTTGAACAAAGATTTGCTCACCAAAAATGTACAAATAACGCTAACAGATTGAAAATACGCAAGGATAGCGAGATAAGCAAAATGTTAGTTCTCCTTTCTTATTTTTGAGTCAGCTTTGTTTCTAAATATTTCAAAAGTTTGCATAACGGTGCCTTCTTTATTCCTGTAGTTCAGGATACATGTGACCCAAGCAGATCTCGTGACAAGCAGGAGAATACAGGAGAATACAGGAGAATAATACAGGAGAATACAGGAGAATACAGGAGAATACAGGAGAATACAGGAGAATACAGGAGAATACAGGAGAATACAGGAGAATACAGGAGAATAATACTGGAGAATACAGGAGAATACATGAGAATATTGGAGAATACAGGAGATACAGGAGAATACAGGAGAATACAGGAGAATACAGGAGAATACAGGAGAATACAGGAGAATACAGGAGAATACAGGAGAATACAGGAGAATACAGGAGAATACAGGAGAATACTGGAGAATACAGGAGAATAAGGAGAATACAGGAGAAAAAGCTTCAGGAAATTGATTAAAAAGAAGTTCAACAATATGGAGATGAAAGCAATGCATTTTACTAATTTGTGAATTCAGATTAGCAAAACTGTTGCAAAACATTTTGAAAGAGAAGAGAAGAGGGTACGATTACATCTTTACGGTCAGAGCCCAAAACTTAAGACAGGGTATCGTAATGACAGCCAGTTTTAAAACCCGGGTTTCGCAAATGGGGTTAGGCAGTTTTGTGGATATCAATATTTTTGTTGTGAAATATTATTTTATTTATTTTCTTCATATTCTCCATTTTTTTAAATCTCTTAAATCAAAATCTACACAAATGTTAAGACCCCAAAAAGGAAACTCGAGAGTTTCGTCCAACGATACTGTTTTAAATTTCGAGCTCAGAGGGTCCAGATTCTTACATAAGTAGCTTAAGTTTGATGCATTGAGACACCTTTTTTTGACCCCTTGAGTTTCCAGTAAACCTTGATATTCCTGTTTTACTTGGAAACCTGATTCCAGGGATACTTTATTTACTGGAAACCTTAATATTCCTGATACGTTTTATGTATTCCTATAAACTTGATATTACTGGAAACCTTGATATTCCTGGAAACTTTTTTACTTGAAAACCTGATTCCCGGAATGCTTTATTTACTGGAAACCTTGATATTCCAGGTACGTTTCATGTTTTCCTAGAAACCTTGATATTCCTGGAAACCTTGATATTCCAGGTACGTGACATGTATTCCTAGAAACCTTGATATTCCAGGTACGTGACATGTATGCCTAGAAACCTTGATATTCCAGGTACGTTTCATGTTTTCCTAGAAACCTTGATATTACTGGAAACCTTGATATTCCAGGTACGTTTCATGTATTCCTAGAAACCTTGATATTACAGGTACGTATCATGTATTCTTAGAAACCTTGATATTTCTGGAAACCTTGATATTCCTGGAATCCTTGATATTCCTGGAAACCTTGTTTACCTGGAAACCTTGTTTACCTGGAAACCCCGATATTCTCCCTGCAAGGGACCTCCCCGGAGCCAGTTTTCCTCCGGCCAGAGGTTCAGCATCCAGCTTGCTCCGGTGTTGTTCATCTTACAGTACTCTCCGTCTCCATAGTTGCAGGAGATAGGAAGAAGAGAGCTATCCTGCTCAACCTCCTTCTCAGGAACATCTACAGGAGACTGTCTCACACCCTCTTCAGCTGAAACAATATTTTCGTCTAAGATCTAATTTTTTACTTGGTGTAAAAATTATTCTCTTTGAAATCTGTTGATTGAAACGGTAAGAACCATAAAACTATGAAATTCAAAGACGACATTTCAACAATTGTGTATTTGATGGTGTTAAAAAGGATTTATCGGTACTTAAAAATCGTTGATAACGTAAAATGACACTGCACAATTGTTGTGTCTCATGCTCTTTTTGCAGACTATTAAACAAATAACTTGGATCTAAAAGTCGTCTTCCTATCTTATTTTTCTGGTTCTCATTGTACATGCAGAATATAGTTTGAATCTTTGATTGTTTTGTTTTCAGCCGAAGAGTAAAAGAAACAAATTTTTCAAAATATTTAAATTTCAGGTCAAAGATAGAATGAAAACAATTTTCTCCGGTGCAAAATTAAAGATATTTATGCATCTCAGATTATTTCTAAAATTGCTTCCTGCCTACCTATTGGATACCAATTACTCCAGGTGTGGGGGCCGTTGTGAGGTCCGTAGCCCCACTTCAGGAACTGGTTTAAGAAATTCAACGCCATTTTATCTGGAATACATTTATTTGAGAATTATTAAAAGTTCTTTAGTTGTTTTGCAACTAGAGAACTAAGATTAAAAAATCCGTGATTTTCGCAAGATGTTTTAAATCAGACCCAGGGAAATTATTTTTAATGTCATTTAACCGGTCACATTTTTCCAGGATTATAAGTTTCCGCATTCAAATACCTAGCAACTTAAAATTTCATTATTTTACCTATTCTACGTCCGAGGTTGCTTGTGGCGTCACTTCTCTACGTTGGATTATTTCTTTGAGGTGTTTAATCTGTATTCTACATCAATTATCTTCCATGCAGAAACTGAAGCGATCAAGCCTGAATCCGTAAAAAGGAAACTTTTATTTCCGCGATCTAATAAAGGCCAGTAGCATAGATATATGTGGTTTCTGACGACGCTCTATTTGGGAGAATCCTAATGGAATTAACGTAATCCGCTGAACTTCTCCTTTCTGAAGGAATTAACGATACAAAATATCCGACCTCGGTTCAACTGTAAACAGTTTTTATTGTTGAGTTGAGGAGTTGAGGAGTTGAGGAGTTGAGGAGTTGAGGAGCTGAGGAGTTGAGAAGTTGAGGAGCTGAGGAGTTGAGGAGGTGAGGAGTTGAGGAGTTGAGGTCATGTTTTTATGCATTCTGAATCCTTGTAAATCAAAGCCCTAGGGTTGTCATAATAGACTGAAAATGAATGTGAAATGAGCAATGCATTCAATAATAATAACTTTGATATAATTTCTTAAGCTACCTGAATACACAATTTACAGGAATAAAAAACGGATTACTCGTGAAAGCTTTCCTTTCCTTCCTGCATTGTTAGAAGGATACATTTATATTTGAAATAAACCGAGAACACAATGAATAAAATAATTTAGCCCAATTTTCCAAGATTTTATGCTGAAGTCCTGAGCTGAGAACTATCAACTGAGCAACCATTTAGCTTTTCAAGAAGAAGATAAACTTATTAAGTTCATTCATAAGTTCCGTGCCATAACACCCTGGTATCTTTACATAATCATTAAAAGCAGGTGATTGGTCGTTGTCTTCACAACCAAGCCGGCTTTCTCTCTTACATTGCGTAGAATTAAAATTAGAAATACAGAAATATGTAAAGTAACCATCGTAGTAGTGTGTACAATATGTAAATATGAACCGTACAAATATACAACTATATGTATATAGATTTTGCTAGGTTAAGAACATAGTATTTGTTTGAGTTGAAACTTAAAAATTGAGAGGGATGTAGATAGCGGCCATTTTCTTGCTTGTTTTTACTACAGAAAACCAAGACAGTAAATAAACGTTTGAATTAAAAAAATATCACCAGCATCGTAACGATATGTAACCCCTTCCGGACTCTCTTCATTATGAAATTATTTTTTTTTCTTTTTTACCTTAAGTTATATCTTGTAAACTGGCTTAGTTGTTATTTTTTTGTTGAATAAAAGTGAAATGTGCAAATATATTTTGCATCTGTAGATTAAGTGCAAGTTAAGTGTATAATAAATTTAAAGCTTTGCATCTGATGCGTATAAAACGTGTCTCATTCAATTAAAAAGAATTAATAGCAGTTTTAGTTTGAAATTTATAAGAAGCTTTCTTAATTAGTTCTGTGGATAAAAGAGTTGATTTTTATATAAAATTTAAAAGGACTGTCTGGTGCATGTCTGATTGAAAACGAAACCGTTTAGCCCTTGATCGGATTAACAACAAGAACGATATCGTCGTTTTTATATCGAGAACCACAATTAAAAGTGATAAATTTTCAGATAAAACGCCAAGGATATCTTATTAATTTTTGACTATATACAAAGTATGTACACAGTAAACAGTCCCTTTAAATTCCATTTGATATTTCTATTTTGCGTACAAGAGAAGTGAATGAGAAATAAAACGCTTTAAAGCGTCAACTATGTGTTGTTTAAGAGAAACAGTGTGATGATCCTCCGACAAGGGTCCAGAAAGCACTGTAGTAGTTTATATTGTATCTTTTACACTTTATTCTCCAATTTCCTTTCTAGATATTTGCATATACAGTATCTATATATAAATTTAGCTTGTCTGTCTGTTTGTTTGTTTGTTTGTATCCAATAAACGTCAAAAAGGTTGAACCGATCGGGGCCAAATTTTTGTGGGATCTTACGTGACCCCAGGGAAGGCTTATGAATGATCAAAATTTTAAAATTTGTGTTTAAAAGTTTTTATTTTTGTAAAATTGTTAAAAATCTTGAAAATCCGCGAATTTTTTTTTGATAAAATCCGCGAAATTCTTTTCTTCTTTGTTTTTCAATGTTTACAATGAGAACACGTTCACAATTGAAATAGAAGATGGGCGCGAAGCGCCCTTTAAAGCCTAGTACGATATAAGGGGAAATGATAAACATTGAAAAATTTTATATCTCAGGTTTTTTCCAAGAAAAAAAAAACATTTTTTAAAAAAAATCAACGTTAGGAAAATATTGAAAAGTTTACCGTTTGTTATAATTAATGACCTGAAATAATATACACAGGAAAAGCATGAGTGGTGAGTAGTGCTAATTATACCTTTTTTAACGGATACTTCATCATCTTTAGATAATTAAACTATTTTTAGTAATTTATTTACTTCAAGCGTCTTTATTTTATAAAAGGAATTGGGTCTTTGTCACAAACTCAAATTTACTAATTCTTATATCTTTGCAACCTGATTGTTGAAACCTTTCATATTACAAACTTAAGTTGTTTGATCTAACAAAATTTACAGTTTGAAATATCTAAGGTCTACGACATCATGTTGCAAAGATATGGGGATTAGAAAATCAGAGTTTGTGGCAAAGACTCAATTCCACTTCTAGAGACAATAGATGTCCCATTGGAACATGAATGGAAAGTTCCGGTTTTACAAGAACTTTTAAGTACAAGAATGAATAATTTATATGTTGAAGGATTCGATGATTACGTAATAACTGAAATGATAAATATGCTATGTAGTGAGTAAAAATCATTGTTTTCTATTTGTGCATAATTTTGCATATTTTTTTTCTCTTTTCTTTTGGAAACCTGTGTTTTCAAAAAAAAAAAAAATTTATTTAAACAAATTTTAACTACACCATTTATATATGTATTTATATCTTTGTGTGTGAATAAATCTTTATAATAATTATGAATTAGATATCCATGTTTTGTCTTTGAAAACTTATTATTTTGCTTTATGGTTTTTCTACAAAAGTGACCTGGGCTTCCATGCTTCAGAAACTATGGAGAAAATATCAAGGATACCGTTGTGAATCTCGCATGACCCTCTCTTTAAATAGAAGGTCTCCTAAAATACGGTGACTGTCCCTTTAAAAAGAAACAGGAGGAACAAATTAACTTCTGGGTCCAGCGGTAAGAGTCTAATTACTATTAGTCCGTCTCCATATATGTGTAAGATAGTTGACAAAAAAGAAATTTTGTGTTGAAAAAAAACTTTTTCTCTGGGGAATAAAGTTTAGATTTACGCAATTTTAAAAATAATTTCTTGTGAAGTTTCTAAGATCAACAAACTAAAAAAGAAAGAAAGCCTGTTGAATTATTCGCCCCTTTTGAATTTCATCCTAGAAAATTCCAAATTTTCTCCAAAAAAAGAACAACAAGTGTTAATAGAGAGGAAAAATGTTAAGTCATGAAAATAACCTCTGTAAAAATTAAAAAAAGATGCTTTTACGTTATATATGTGTTTTATCAGTCAATGCCCAATTTTGAAGCTCTCAAAGGAATTGAGATTTTGCCACTCAAATTTTCTAATACCTAAATCCTAATGGTGTAGACCTTTGATTTTTAAACTTAGACTATTTGATATACCAAAAACTAAAGTTTGAAATTTCATAGGTCAACGAAATCGGGTTGTAAATATAAAGGGATTAGAAAATCAGAGTTTGAAGGCAAGACTCAATTCCTTTTGCTTTGCAATTTCAAAAATGAATTGATTAAAATCTAATTTGTTTTTCAGTCCTAACTCCTCTTATTCAATAGATATTAACTAGGGCCAAAAATGTTTAAAATTTTTATATTTAAGCTTTACTGTGTAAAATCAAACCTAGAGTAAAGCAGCTACAAGGTCACAAAGTCGAACCATTGATATCGCATAAATCTTACCATCACTTTCAGTTTAGCGCAAAGGAACTAAACATATATTTTAAAATCCCTATATTATTGCAACCTGATCAAAACTTTTGTGTTGTGCGTCCTGGGATCAAGCAGTTTTCGTATCTTGTAAAGTGTAGTCCTACAGATTTAATTAAATACTCTAGGATATCTCCATGGTGATCATACTCTGCAGGGATAACTAAAATTGAGGGATCAAACACAGTGGATATCAAGATCAAGCATTGAAAATTATCATGCAAAATCTTTGACTTCCGATGTCGCAGATCATCAAACAAGGAATTTTGCTAGATCATGTCATAGTAAGAGGTTGATGTTTTTAAGGTTAACACCATCCGAATAATAAGATATAGGGATTAGAAAATTGGGTTTGTGGCGAGTGGTCAATTTCTTCTGACGTTGTACAGCTCTATTTATTATTTTTTATTTATTAATCCTTAGTTTTGTTTTGTTGTCTATAGTTTTACGTTATACAGTGTATACTTGTCTGGTAAATTATATTCTGTATATCTAAAACCAATCTTGATATCTATCTAGCCATGTTACACTGAAATTATAGTGGCATAAACGTCAGGTTGGGTGCTAAACCTTAGAGATAGAGATACAGCCCTATACTAAACTATTATACCGAGATACAATTCAATTCAATACATTTATGTACAATCATTGTATAATGTTTCATCTAGCTGAATTATAGATATTAATTATTTAAGTGATGTCGTCTTTCATTTCCTTGTTGGGGTTTCGTCTGTGTCTAAGGAAGTACATTTTTTATTCCAAACTAGCTTGAGAACCCAGCTTTCACTGGAAAGTAAACTTTCGAAATAAAAAGTCAACCTAATCAACTTAGAATTGATATAGTAAGCTCCGAACATTCCCTTGAACTTTCCCAATCAAAATTCTATGCAAAGAGTTCCTGAGTTATGATCAGGTTAACAAACAAACAGGTATTACCACTTTAAACATATAGATTCAATCAAACTTGCTGCAAAAGATATAGGCCGAGCAACGCAGCTGTAGGCCAGTAAATTTTTTTCACTTCTTTTGGGACAAAGGAATTGAGTCTTTGCCACAAACTTAAACTGTCCAATACATATATTTTTGAAACCAGATGGTGTAAGCCTCAGATATTACAAACTTAGATTATTTTATCTATCAGAATTAATAGTTTGAAATATCTAAGGTCTCCGACATTGGGCTGCAATTATATATGGATTAGAAAATTAGTGTTTGTGGCAAAGACTCAATTCCTTTTAGGGAAAATAATGTTTTCCTCTTATTGTACTGTACTGTACAACTGCAGTGCAATGATGGCAGGACTTATTTATATTTTGAAATTGTTTTAATAAAAAAATTTGAAAGATAAGATGTATAGCGGCATACAAAAATGGTAGACCACATTTTAGAGAGCTCAATATATATAAGAGCAGTAAGTTTGAGCATGTATAGATGATCAATATGGTTGTATCTAATGAGGTATTGGGAGATGCATATAAGCATTAAGTGCAAGAAGTATCATGGATGAAAGGGAGGGAAAGGAAAGAAGGGTAATATGCAGTGGTTTTTTTTCATTTATTAGATTAGATTTATCTAAAACAAAATGTAATATTTAAAGAGAACAGATTTATTTGAATTAATCTATATTTGTCAACATTGGATTAATTGCTGAATTTAAGTCACTTCTAATTGCAAGACAAGAGTTTAAGGAATTTAAGAGATTTGCGATTCTTTTTTCTACAAAAATGTTTGGATTTTTTCTACAAAAATGTTTGGATTTTTTCTACAAACATGTTTGGATTTTTCTACAAAAATGTTTGGATTTTTTCTACAAACATGTTTGGATTTTTCTTCAAACATGTTTGGATTTTTTCTACAAACATGATTGGATTTTTTCTACAAACATGTTTGGATTTTTTCTTCAAACATGTTTGGATTTTTTCTTAAAACATGTTTGGATTTTTTCTACAAACATGTTTGGATTTTTTTTCAAACATGTTTGGATTTTTTCTTCAAACATGTTTGGATTTTTCTTCAAACATCTTTGGATTTTTTCTACAAACATGTTTGGATTTTTTCTTCAAACATGTTTGGATTTTTTCTACAAACATGTTTGGATTTTTCTGCAAACATGTTTGGATTTTTTCTACAAACATGTTTGGATTTTTCTTCAAAAATGTTTGGATTTTTTCTACAAACATGTTTGGATTTTTTCTTCAAACATGTTTGGATTTTTTCTTCAAACATGTTTGGATTTTTTCTACAAACATGTTTGGATTTTTTCTACAAACATGTTTGGATTTTTTCTACAAACATGTTTGGATTTTTCTTCAAACATGTTTGGATGATTACAAGTATTTACTCCAAGATCTTATCTGCAAAATAGTTTTACTATATAGCTTTAAACCAACTTGTTAATATTTGAAATGGGTCTGTTTACCCAACAACTATGTGCTTCATGACTATCTAAAATAATAACGGTCGTCTTCGTATTCTGAAGTGTTATGGGTTCCACCGTATCTCCCCCTGTTATTACTCTGGAAGGATTGTGTGAGAGAAGAGGATAAATGTTATCAAGATGTTGTTAAATCTACAGGATGGGGGTAATTTAAACCTAATTGGAGGAGGAGTATATATTATATATTATAGGTCAGATAATCTACACAAATATATTATGTACCCCTTCCCTTCACACACATACACACCTTCAACAGGAATTTAGAAAAATGAAAATGTTTTGAACTAAAAACTTTACATGTATCCCTGTATCCCTGTATCCCTGTATCCCTGTATCCTTGTATCCCTGTATCCCTGTATCCGTATATCCTTGTATCCCTGTATCCTTGTGTCCCTGATTCCTGTATCCCTGTATCTCTGTATCCTTGTATCCCTGTATCCTTGTATCTCTGTATCTCTGTATCCCTGTATCTCTGTATTCCTGCATCCCTGTATCCTTGTATCCCTTTATCCTTATATCCCTGTATCCTTGTATCCCTGTATTCTTGTATCCCTGTATCTATGTATCCTTGTATCCCTGTATCCGTGTATCCTTGTATCCCTGTATCCTTGTATCTCTGTATCCCTGTATTTCTGTATCCCTGTATCCTTGTATCCTGTATGGTTTTGTTTTCTATAAAACAGGAAATAGAAATATCAAAGTTTTCGATTCAATTCATCCTGACGTCAATTCATCTTTATATTTCTAAACCTATTTATCTATCTATCTTTGCGCTTTGTAGTGTTCTTTTCAGTAATGATAGAAACCCAATGTTATAATATAAAGACTGAAATGTTGTAACGAACATTCCTTTGGTGTTAGATGTTAGAAATGTATTTTTTCTAATTAATAATTCACAATCTTTGTCCGTAGATACTCGTGGAGATCTGCATCAAAATTGTCTGAGGTTTGTTCCATTCTATTCTCTGTATTCAGATGTTTCAGAGTATGCAGAGTATGTACTGCATGGTTCTTCAGAGTATGTACTGCAGGGTTCTGCAGAATATGTACTGCAGGGTTCTGCAGAGTTTTTACTGCAGGGTACTGCAGAGTATGTACTGCAGGGTTCTGCAGAGTATATACTGCAGGGTTCTGCAGAGTATGTATTGCAGAGTTCTGCAGAGCACAAAATAAGTGTTCTTCAAAATAAGTTCATTTCTATTTTGAGGAATTTTAACTCCGGAGCATATTTATAGAAGAAACCCTAGTCCTAACCCAAGCGTTTCGAAATTACAAACATTTTTATCGAAAAAAACGAACATTTGGTTAGAAATTACGAACCTTTTGTGAGAAATATTTAACACTTTGTTGGAAATTATGAAAATTTTGTTCTAAATTACGAACATTTTGTTAGAAATTACGAGTTAGAGTTAGAGTTTCCTCTACTTGTGTCAACATCTCGACATTTAGACTTTTATATTTTTGTAAATATTTGTTGTAAGCTTTCAACAAGCAAAAAGTTTTTGTTTCTCTACAAAACTTGTGAATAGAAGATTTTAATGTATTCTTTTTCAAAACCTAAAGTTATCAAGTATTCCGATTGAACATGAAATTCTCTTCTTTTCAGCATTTTCCCTAGTTAAAGAGAACTGGTTAAAATATTTATACATTACATTGAAAATATTAAAAACTACGACCTAAAGTTGTCAAAGGTTATGTTAGAAATAGCGATTTCTTCCATCCAAAATAGCTGAAGTTCCCGGTGTTGCCGTTTAAATTTACTTAAAACGTCCAACACTCGGCAGAAAACGACATCTAGTGTCGAAATAGGCTGTTGAGTGAGAATCACTTCTGCAGGATGATGGTCGATGGATAGCATTCATTCTATATTTAAGTTGCAACATTCCTTTTGTATACTGTATTAAAATATTCCGGTTTGTGTTTGTAAACAAGGAGCATACTTCTAGTCTTCAAGTTCACCATATATAAGGATGACCATAGTCAAAGTTGAATCGGAATTTTGTAGAATCTATAAGGAGCTTTTGACTCACCCGAGTGTATTTGGTATGTCAAATTTGATCTTTATTTTGTAATTCATTATGAAATGTATTTAGAATTTGATATTTCTAAGGTATTGTATTTTTCAGTGTATAAATAATAGAAGAATTAAGACTAGAAACTCTTCAACCATTGGTACCAGCGCATCTGTAAGATTAGACTATGATTCCTACATTTGATTTTTGGGTTTTCCGATTTATGCTCAACAGAGGCAATCTGAGGGCGATGTAACATTTGTATTTTTGGCAATCTCTCAACTGTTAATTCGGTTTGGCCGGCTAAAGGTAACATACATACATAGACAAATACAATTTGAAGTTCTGTTTTATAAATCAAAAAACATGTTTTTCCCCTGAAATCTAGTTCAAACAATTGTTCCCCTGAAATCTAGTTCAAACAATTGTTCCCCTGAAATTTAGTACAAACAATTGTTCCCCTGAAATCTAGTACAAAAAATTGTTCCCCTAAAATTTAGTACAAACAATTGTTCCCCTAAAATTTAGTACAAACAATTGTTCCCCTGAAATCTAGTACAAACAATTGTTCCCCTGAAATCTAGTTCAAACAATTGTTCCCCTGAAATTTAGTACAAATACTATAAATCGTCTGAACATTTCCTTCCTGTTCTCCCAATTCATGCTAAAATTATGCAAAAGTGTAAAATTTACTTAGATAAAAACCTTGATGTTTTCCCACACCGCGGAAACATTTAAAGTTTGCACTTCTGTGCTTCCTGGTAAACACAAAAAATCCAATTTTACCTTTACATTATTTAGCTTAATCATGGATTCTATTGTGTTAGATTACAAATTTTCCGCGGCGTGTTATGGTAAAATATTAAAAATATCTGCGTCGTGTTTGAATAAAACTAAAGAATCTTCCAGAGAATAAATGTTGGGAGAAAAACAATCCTTGATAAAGGTTCAGTTGAATATATTTAGCTTCTAGATCTAGATTTAATACAGTGTGTTCACTGTCCTGGAATACATTCTCCATATTTATCTATCTGGTCAATGAACAATTTCTTCGTGGATTTAATGAATAGCGAGTGAAGCAGCCGGTTAAAGCTGAAGAGAAGTGGTTGAACTACGTCTAGACAGTTCAATCATGTCTCGTAATTCATTAAATCTGGTCCATGATCTGGATTTCACAAGAGGGTGCCCAGGAATAGTTTTATCTATATATATAGGGTTTAGAACAAGGTGTTCAAGAACAGGGAGTCCAGGAAAAGTTTTATCTATATATATAGGGTTTAGAACAGGGTGTTTAAGAACAGGGTGCCCATGAATAGTTTTATCTATATATATAGGGTTTAGAACAGGGTGTTCAAGAACAGGGAGTCCAGGAATAGTTTTATCTATATATATAGGGTTTAGAACAGGGTGTTCAAGAACAGGAGTCCAGGAATAGTTTTATCTATATATGTAGGGTTTAGAACAGGGTGTTCAAGAACAGGGAGTCCAGGAATAGTTTTATCTATATGTATAGGGTTTAGAACAGGGTGTTCAAGAACAGGGTGCCCATGAATAGTTTTATCTATATATATATAGGGTTTAGAACAGGGTGTTCAAGAACAGGGAGTCCAGGAATAGTTTTATCTATATATATAGGGTTTAGAACAGGATGTTCAAGAACAGGGAGTCCAGGAATAGTTTTATCTATATATATAGGTTCTAGAACAGGGTGTTCAAGAACAGGGTGCGCAGGAATGGTTTTATCTATATATATAGGTTTTAGAACAGGGTGTTCAAGAACAGGGAGTCCAGGAATAGTTTTATCTATATATAGGGTTTAGAACAGGGTGTTCAAGAACAGGGTGCCCATGAATAGTTTTAAAGATTTTGCTACAGGGTGTCTCTAGGTCTGGCTTTCACAACAGGGTGTCCGTAAACAGTTTCTTTAACCCAAGATTTTAGAACAAGGTGTTTAAAAATAGTTTTTTAGTGTTTTTTATTGTTTTATTTTCTTTCATCAAAGATTTTTGTTTTCGTGTTTCTGAGAAATGATGAATGATGATAGAATTCATAGATTTGATGTTTCAATAGATTCATTTTTCAGTTTTGATTGTTTTTAAGAGCTAAACTATCATCTGAACTAATGTCTTCTCTGTGGTTGTTAAAAACGATAACAAGTAAAAACCTGTATTTTGGCTAAGTGTAAAATAATAAATGTTTCGAAAAACGTTTCACAAGTGTTCCTTGAGATTTTAGAACAAAGAGCTATGCTGAAAGCTGAGAGCTGAGCGCTTAGACCTGAGAGCTTAGACCTGAGAGCTTAGACCTGAGAGCTTAGACCTGAGAGCTTAGACCTGAGAGCTGAGACTTAAGACCTGAGACTTGAGACTTGAAACCTGAGACTTGGGACCTGAGAGACCTGAGACCTGAGACCTGTGAGCTGAGACCTGAGAACTGAGATATGAGACCTGAACCTAAGACTTGAGACCTGAGACCTGAACCTGAGACCTGAGACCAGAGAACTGAGACCTGAGACCTAAAACCTGAAACTTCAGACTTCAGAGCGAAGAGCTGAGAGCAACCTGAGAAATGAGACTTCAGACTGCAGAGCTGAGACCTGGGCTGAGACCTGAGCTGAGACCTGAGACCTGAGAACTAAGAACACCCACCTGGAAAACTGAGTTTAAGATCCGTCTGAAGACAAGGTTTAACTGTAATTAGACAGGGTTTAACAGGACCTGGAGTAATGATAATAGTTTTCTCTAGGTCGGTGTAATTACAACTTCATTATGTCTTTATACTTTTCTTAAATATTTGGGTTAAATTCTTTAACATTTATTTTCTCACACAACTTTCATTTTTACAACAACAAAAAAACAAAAACGCACTAAAATGCGTCACATTGGCTTGTAAGCTAACCTATCTATACTTTTATCAAAGTATATCTAAACCTGCATATTACAGATATATAACCCAGCATATTACAGATATATAACCCAGCATATTATAAATATATAACCCAGCATATTATACATATATAACCCAACATATTACAGATATATAACCCAGCATATTAAAGATATATAACCCAGCATATTATACATGTATAACCCAGCATATTACAGATATATAACCCAGCAATTTACAGATATATAACCCAGCATATTATAGATATATAACCCAGCATATTATACATATATAACCCAGCATATTACCGATATATAACCCAGCATATTGCAGATATATAACCCAGCATATTACAGATATATAACCCAGCATATTGCAGATATATAACCCAGCATATTATACATATATATCCCCGCATATTACAGATATATCACCCAGCATATTATACATATATAACCCAGCATATTATAAAATATCACCCAGCATATTATACATATATAACCCAGCATATTACAGATATATAGCCCAGCATATTATACATATATATATAACCCAGCATATTACAGATATACAACCTAGCATATTACAGATATATATAACCCAGCATATTATACATATATAACCCAGCATATTACAGATATATATAACCCAACATATTATATATATACAAAACCCAGCATATTACAGATATATAACCCAGCATATTACAGATATATGACCCAGCATATTACAGATATATAACCCAGCATATTATACATATATAACCCAGCATATTACAGATATATAACCCAACAATTTACAGATATATAACCCAGCATATTATAGATATATAACCCAGCATATTATAAATATATAACCCAGCACATTACAGATATAACCCAGCATATTATACATATATAACCCAGCATATTACCGATATATAACCCACCATATTGCAGATATATAACCCAGCATATTACAGATATATAACCCAGCATATTGGAGATATATAACCCAGCATATTATACATATATATCCCCGCATATTACAGATATATCACCCAGCATATTATACATATATAACCCAGCATATTATAAATCTATAACCCAGCATATTATACATATATAACCCAGCATATTACAGATATATCACCCAGCATATTATACATATATAACCGAGCATATTACAGATATACAACCTAGCTTATTACAGATATATCACCCAGCATATTATATATATATAACCCAGCATATTATACATATATAACCCAGCATATTACAGATATATAGCCCAGCATATTATACATATATATAACCCAGCATATTATACATATATAACCCAGCATATTACAGATATACAACCTAGCATATTACAGATATATATAACCCAGCATATTATACATTTATAACCCAGCATATTACAGATATACAACCTAGCATATTACAGATACATATAACCCAGCATATTATACATATATAACCCAGCATATTACAGATATAAAACCTAGCATATTAAACATATATAACCCAGCATATTACACATTTATAACTAAGCATATTATAAAAATATAACCCAGCATATTACAGATATATAACCCAGAATATTATAGATATAAAACCCGACATATTATAAAGATATAACCCAGCATATTACAGATATATAACCCAGCATATTGAATAAATTTAAGCTAGCATTTTTATAAATACCCAGCATATTATAGAAATATTAGCCAGCATATTACAAAATAGAACCCTGTAGATCTCAAATAAAAAGGGACCAATTCCAGAATTCCCCATTTTAAAAAAACCGCTCTCTTTGTTGTACAAAATTGAGGGTGTTTAAATTAGAAATCAATGCAAAGATTCGATTAATCTTTTTCTATGAAATCTCATGAAAGATATTCATAGTTAAAATTATTGAGCTCTGGGTCATCAATTTAAGAAATGGTCGACTTTGAAGTGTCGCAACGTCTTGGGTTTAGATTTTACCGCTCTAATTCATTTTACTTAACTGGACTTGGAGCCCTTTACATGGAAATTTCAGCACTATAAAGCTGGTAGCGTGAAACCTTTAAATCACCGTGGGGTGTGAAAAACTGTTCTTCTTGATTCCCCATCCATCTGTCATTTTATCCTCTTGCTTCTTTAAGTTTTAGCAATTAACTTTCACGAGTAATTAGGTTTTTGTGCATTTATGATACTCATTTTATCTATCTATCTATCTATCTATCTATCTATCTATCTATATTTCTATCGTTCTATTATATGTATCTATCTATCGTTCTATTATATGTATCTATCTACATATTCTATGTATCTATCTATCTATCTCTAAACTGAAGTGCATATAAAGAGCCGGAAACTGAAACCGCATGGATTGATTCATCAAATTATTCTCTTCTAGATATTTCTACAGAAATCACAAATAAGAACATAAACAACCATTTTATACAAACAACAACGTGACAACAACGTGACAACAACGTGACAACAACGTGACAACAACGTGACAACAACACGATAACAACGTGACAACCATATGACAACAACAGACACAAGCAGAAACTAAATTTGCACTTAAAGATAATCCAAACAAAATTAATCACAATGTTTCAAGAATACCTGAAAAAAATGCTTCAAACATGAACTCAGAAAATGCTCAAAATATATAAAACTCAGAAATTAAACTCAAAACGTGATAAAATCGAAATCAAACTCAGAAAATAAACTCAAAACATTATAAAATCTACACTATACAGAAAATAAACTCAAAACAATATAAAATCTAAATCAAACTTAGAAAATAAACTCAAAACAATATAAAATCTAAATCAAACTTAGAAAATAAACTTAAAACATTATAAAATCTAAATCATACAGAAAATTTACTCAAAACAATATAAAATCGAAATCAAACTCAGAAAATAACTCAAAACATTATAAAATCTACACTATACAGAAAATAAACTCAAAACAATATAAAATCTAAATCAAACTTAGAAAATAAACTTAAAACATTATAAAATCTAAATCAAACAGAAAATACACGAAAAACATTATAAAATCTAAATCAAACTCAGAAAATAAACTCAAAACATTATAAAATCTAAGTAAAAAAACTCAGAAAATAAATTCAAAACAATATAAAATCGTTGTTGTATTCCACATTATAATGCTGACCACTGTACTATGTACACTTAAGAACTATATATCTCTGTAAATCCTTCCAAACACGTGACTTCAGGATTAACAAAGCTTACAATTAGGATCTAAATCCTTCAGAGTTATAAACTTATTGAACAAAATTATTAGTCTTTTTGCTTTCCTTTCAATCAGTTTCATATTTCATTAATCAAAATTATAGATCTGACACTTTTTATTCGTATATTCGTTCAACTAAATATCTGAGATGTCTTTCTCTACTTTTTATCTATCTGTTTATCCATCTATTCATAAATCTATCTGTTTATCCACATATTCATATATCTATCTGTCTATAAAGTAATTGGGTCTTTGACACAAACTCAAATTTTCTAATCTCAATATCTTCGCAATAGTCGCAACCCATTTTCTTCAACCCTAGATATATCAAACTATGAATGTTTTTAGATCAAATAATCAAAGTTTGAAATATCAACGGTTTTAACCATCAGGTTACAAAGATATAGGGATTAGAAAATTTGAGTTTATGGCAAAGACTTAATTCCCATATCTGTTTACCCATCTATCTATATATCTATCTGTTTACCCATCCTTTATATATCTAGCTCTCTTTGTACCCATCTATTTATATCTATATATATCTGTTTACCCATCTATCAATATATCTGTCTGTTTACCCATCTATCTATATATCTAGCTCTCTGTGTACCCATCTATCTATATATCTGTCTGTTTATCCATTTATCTATATATCTATCTGTTTACCCATCCTATATATATCTAGCTCTCTGTGTACCCATCTATTTATATCTATATATATCTGTTTACCCATCTATCTATATATCTGTCTGTTTATCCATCTATCTATATATCTAGCTCTCTGTGTACCCATCTATTTATATCTATATATATCTGTTTACCCATCTATCTATATATCTGTCTGTTTATCCATCTATCTATATATCTAGCTCTCTGTGTACCCATCTATTTATATCTATATATATCTGTTTACCCATCTTTCTAACTATCTGTCTGTTTACCCTTCTATCCATTGACCCATGCTAAGTAATCTATTTGTATTAGTAGCGTGAGGTTGGGTTGAGTAAGGATTAGGATTACAATTAGACCCTGAGCGGGTTCACAGATCTTCCATGCATACCCAGAGCAGGATCAGAGATATTCCAACCTTATCCCTTTACTCAAGGTGTAAACGTGGTTTGTGAATGCGAAGTTTAAAAATAATCCTGACATTAGGATTATAGTTCTATAGTTCTTTGATCTTTATGTATCACTAACAGAAGTACCCGGCGTTGCCCGTGGAACTTTTAAAATCGTCTAATACCCTGCAGATAACGGCCTTCTATGACTTCACGGTTAATATAACGGGTAGGCCACCTAGCCGCCCATGGGAGGAGGAGGGTGGGGGGTGCAAACGGAAAATATTTTGTTTGCAAGAACAGAAAGCGTAATTTCAGGTGACTCGCGACGCAAACCTGAGACTGATTATCGAGGGCAAAGAACTCCGTGTGTTTATCTCTAAAATGGTGTTCAAATTGTCATAAAACTGGAGTGCGTGACAGCATATAGTGTTAACTGAACACAGCTGATGAGAAGTTACACATACCCCTCGAAAATCCCGAATATTCTATTTCAAAAGCAGTTAAAAAATTTTAATGAAAGGAAATAAATAGCGAAACGTTCGTTATCCTGGATCAGTAAAGGATTTTAAGGTTTAAAGGGTACTGCTGTAAATCGGACACGGAGCTTTGTAAATGGAGGGCGCCTTGATGCTTTGCTTTCTTTATACCGGTTCAAACACCATTTAGTGGGGAAAATGATTTTTTCAATATTTCAGATTTTCAAATGGAAACTAATTTTATCGTGTTTTGAAGAAAGGTTTTGTGTCTGTGTTGTTAAATGTGTTTGTATGTGCATGGTATGTGTGGAGGTATGTGACTAGTGCACATAAATATATGTTGAAAGATTGTAGTTTAGCCCCCCCCCCCCTCCTTACTCTTCAACCAACCTGGAGTATTTAATCCTAGCAGATCTAGATCCTACCTAGAGATATCATAATTTAAACAAACCTCAACCCGTCATCATATTTCACTCTTTAATCCATCCTTCTCTTCTGTCCATCCTTCCCTTTAATCCATCTTTCTCTTCTATCCATCCTTTTCTTCTATCGATCCTTCCCTTTTATCTATCCTTCTCTTCTATCCATCCTTCCCTTTTATCCATCCTTCTCTTCTATCCATCCTTCTCTTCTATCCATCCTTCCCTTTTATCTATCCTTCTCTTCTATCCATCCTTCTCTTCCATCTATCCTTCTCTTCTATCCATCCTTTTCTTCTATCCATCTTTCTCTTCCATCTATCCTTCTCTTCAATCCATCCTTCTCTTCCATCTATCCTTCTCTTCAATCCATCCTTCTCTTCTATCCAGGTTAAAATATCAATTGTTTACATCAACAGGTTGCAAAGATATAGGGATTAGTACATTTTATTGTGTGACAAAAACTCCATTTCTTTTATTGATAACAATATTTCATTATAATACACTTTTTCAAATGTCATTTAATGGTTTTAAAAGCTGATCACATAGGAAGAAAATTTCATGAACAATTAATTTAGCTATTTCTGCTCAAAATCAAATATATTTATTTTTCTCTATATATATACATAGATAAATATGTTCTTCATGTTTAAAGTTTGAACCACATATAGCTTTATATAGATAGTTAATTTAGCTATTTCTGCTCAAAATCAAATATATTTATTTTTCTCTATATATATAAGGATATGTTCTTCATGTTTAAAGTTTGAATCACATATATCTTTATGGATATATGTATATGTGGTCATAAATTCACTAATTATGTAATTACATCTACACAAATAGTTTCAAACTCCGAACTATTTCCATAATTTCTGGTCGTAAAAGATTTAATCTTCAAGATTATATTTATTCAAATGTAAATAGTTTGTTTTACTCTTGGTTGTATATTTGCATGTTGGGTGCTGGGATTTTGCATAATATTCATTTTTATTCATTTTTATAATGAATATTTTACGTTTTTCTCTTTGTTTTTATCTAAACTATGAAGACTAAAGATGTGGGGGGGGGGGGGTAAAGATGTTTCCTCCGACTAAAGATGGTTGTAATGTGTAAAAAGATTTGTATAATTGTATACGCAATGCTATAAAAAATATAAGGATGAGATCAAATATCATAAAGATCAATTAAAGGAGGATGAGAGGATAAGGAATGAAAGGATAAAGGATGAAAAGATAAAGGATGAAAGGATAAAGAATGAAAGGATAAAGGATGAAAGGATAAAGGATGAAAGGAAAAAGGGAGCAAAAGAAAATGAATGAAAGGATAAGTAATGAAAGGATAAAGAATGAAAGGGTAAAGGATGAAAGGAAAAAGGGAGAAAAAGAAAATGAATGAAAGGATAAGAGAGGAAAGGATACGTATAAAATAATCAAGTATGTAAGGAAAAGGGAGGAATCGAAAGGATAAGATATAAAAGGATAAGGGATAAAAAGATAACGGATAAAAGTTGATAAGGGAAAAAAGGATAAAGGATAAAAGGATAAGGGATAAAAGGATAAGGGATAAAAGGATAAGGGATAAAAGGATAAGTGATAAAAGGATAAGGGATAAAAGGAAAATAGTAAAAAGGATAAGTGATAAAAGGATAAGGGATAAAAGGAAAAGAGTTAAAAGGATAATGGATAAAAGGATAATGGATAAAAGGATAAAGGATAAAAGATTAAGGGATAAAAGGATAAAGGATAAAAAGATAAGGGATAAAAGGATAAGTAATAAAAGGATAAGGGAAAAAAGGTTTAGGGATAAAGGAAGAGATAAAATGATAAGAGATAAAAGGATAAGAAATAAAAGAATAAGGGATAAAAGGATAAGGGAAAAAATTATAAAGGATGAAAAGATCAAGGATGAAAGGAAATGGGATGAAAGGATAAGTATTGAAATGAAAAGGGATGAATTATGAACTAAAGAATACGATATGAAAGGACGAATGAAAGGATTAAGGAAAGAATAAATTAATTTTGATAATAAGAAAAAATGAATGAAAGGAGAGAAGGAATGAAAAAGAAAAATAAAGAAAATTTAATTTTAATATTTGAATCTTTATTGAATTATAGTGAATGAAAAAGTTGATGAAAAAATTATAGATAATAGATAGATAAATAATAGCTTGCTAGATGTCATAACCATACTTTACGTTGATTAAAATTTAGAAGTAAATATTTTAAAAAAATATGTTCATGTTGACTACATCAGATTATGCATGGATAAAATATAAGATGGCGTAAAAGTGTAAATTGTAGGTTGTATTGGTCATGGTCAATGGCATGGTCAATGTTCACTAATTTTTTTAGTGTGTTTGTTTGTTTGTATTAATAATCATCAAAACGGCTTAAATGACATGAGGGCATGACCGAAAGATTGTTTTTTTGCCGGTTAGGATTAATAAAATTCAAAATAAATTTCAAATAAATTTTAAAAATGTGCAAATGAAAACGAAAACTATTATTATTGTTATTGTTTAGGGCAAAATTTGCAGAGAAAATGCCCGCAGAAAAATTCTAAAATTATTTTATTAGCCAGGTATCAACATAAAATAGGCAAGTTATGAATTTCATTCAAAATCTTCTTTTTTGGTTTAATTATATAAAACTGTTTAAATCAAGGAATGAGTAAGGATGAGTATAAGTTGAATGAGAAGAAATGTGCAAGGATGAGTATAAGTTGGATGATAAGGAATGATGATGAATCAAGGAATGTGTAAGCATGAGTATAAGTTGGATGAGAAGGAATGTGCAAGGATGATTATAAGTTGGATGAGAAGGAATGTGCAAGGATGAGTATAAGTTGGATGAGAAGGACTGTGTAAGGATGAGTATAAGATGTATAAGAAGGAATGATGATGGATCAAGGAATGTGTAAGGATGAGTATAAGTTGGATGAGAAGGAATGTGTAAGGATGAGTATAAGATGTATGAGAAGGAATTATGATGAATCAAGGAATGTGTAAGCATGAGTATAAGTAGGATGAGAAGGAATGTGCAAGGATGAGTATAAGTTGTATGAAAAGGAATGTGTAAGGATGAGTATAAGATGTATAAGAAGGAATGATGATGGATCAAGGAATGTGTAAGGATGAGTATAAGCTGGATGAGAAGGAATGTGTAAGGATTAGTATAAGATGTATGAGAAGGAATGATGATGAATCAAGGAATGTGTAAGCATGAGTTTAAGTTGGATGAAACGGAATGATGATGAATATATTTGAAAAATTCTTGTCTAATAGAGACATAATACATTGCCCTAAAGATATTCTTCAAACTCACTCGAATCAGTGCTAAACATTATCTACAATAATAAATAAACAAAAAGTTTTAAAACAAATTAACAGGACAACCAGGACAACTAGGAGAACCAGGGAGACCAGGAGAACCAGGGGAACCAGGAGAACCAAGAGAACCAAGAGAACTATAAGAAACAGGAAAACCAGGAGAAACAAAATAATCAGGAAAACGAGGAGAACATGGAGAATGATGGGAACCAGAAAAACTGGATGAACAAGAAGAACAAGAAGAACTGGATGAACAAGAAGTGCTGGATAAACGAGAAGAACTGGATAAATATGAAGAACTGGATGAACAAGAAGAACTGGAAGAACATGAAGAACTGGATGAACAATAAGAACTGGAGAAACGAGAAAAACTGGATAAACGAGAAGAACTGGATGAACAAGTAGTGCTGAATAAACGAGAAGAAATGGATAAACAAAACAGAAGGTAGAAGAAGACGAACTGGATGAACAAGAAGAACTGGATGAATAAGACGAACTGGATGAATATAAAGAACTGGATAAACAAAACAGAAGGTTGAAGAAGACGAACTGGATGAACAAGAAGAACTGGATGAACAAGAAAAACTGGATGAACAAGAAAAAACTGAATAAACGAGAAGAACTGGAGGAACAAGAAGAACTGAATGAAAAAAAGAACAAGAAGAACTGGATGAACAAAACAGAAGGTTGAAGAAGAAGAACTGGATTAACAAGAATAACTGGATGAATAAGACGAACTGGATGAACAAGAAGAACTGGATGAACATGAAGAACTGGATGAACAAGAAGAAATGGATGAAAATGAAGAATTGAATGAACAAGAAGAAATGGATGAACAAAAAGAACTGGATGAACAAGAAGTGCTGGATAAACTAGAAGAACTGGATGAACAAGAAGAACTGGATGAACAAAAAGAAATGATGAACAAGAATTGCTGAATAAACGAAAAAAACTAGATGAACAAGAAGTGCTGGATAAACGAGAAGAACTGGATGAACAAAAAGTGCTGGATAAACGAGAAGAACTGGATGAACAAGAAGAATTGGATGAAAAAGAAGAACTGGATGAACAAGATGAACTGGATGAACAAGAAGAACTGGATGAAAAAGAAGAGCTAGATAAACAAGGAGAACTGGATGAACAAAACATGAGGAGGATGAAGAAGAAGAACTGGATGAACAAAAAGAACTGGATTAACAGGAAACTCTGGCTGAACAGGAAAGCTTGAAAAACCAGGGGGGGGGGTTAATATTGAATAAAGGGATGAAGAGAGGGGAGGAAGTATATGTTTCGGTATGTGAAGATATACATAACATATTTCAACCCCTCAACATTTAAATATATTTAACGTATCGAATTTTACATCTCCTCCCCACGTTTTGAATCAGAACATTAGACCCCCCCCCCCCTCCTACCCCTACTCCCTCTCCTAAACCAATCTCAGAAAAAGGAAAGGCTGACCATTTCTATCCCGATGCATATCCAGGTAGGATGAGAGATAGGGGAGAGCGTACCGAATTGATCCCTCTGTATTTACATGAGTACGCCCCGGGTAATAAACCAGGTACCTAGAGAACTCAAGAACCGGAGATATCTTAATCTCAATTTGAACCACACACACAGAATACACATGCAATAATTTTACAATTTTGGATCAAACTTTGATATTTATAATGCAATAATGATGATGGAGTCTCATTTAATGGGTTTAAAGGGACGCTGTGCAAAAAAGGCCGGAAGCGATAGGTTTACTGGGCCAGGATGGAAGGGGAGGTAGGAGGGGCAAGGAGGAGTAAAGAGAAGGGGGGAGTATAAGGGAAAAGGGAGCGCGGAGGGTAACGGAAAATGAAAAATAATGCAACTATAATTATCTTCTATGAACTGACTAAATCTGATTTATTAACAGATTTGCCCAGAAGCGACCGTTCTACGCTAAAATTCATTCATTCAAAATATGAAATTTTAAAACTCAAGATAAACAAGGTTTTGTTGTTTTTAATACCATCTAATTATATCTGTTAGTCTGCTTTTAAAACTGTTGCTAGTCCTTTTTTAACAGTGCTTAACGGTGTTGCATTAAAACACATGACAAGGGTAAAAAATTAGAAATTGAAGGATGAAAAAAAGGGAATGGCATTATTTTTCAATACAAGGCGTCTAAATGTCGCTGTTCAAGCCCTCATTTTTTCGCAATTTGAGAACTTAAAATTTTGCGGATTTTCTGTTAACATTGAAAGATTTCTAAAACTTTATGAACTATTTTTCAGGCACAATTTTTCTATTTCGACCGTACATTTACCTCCCTGGAGTTTTATGCCTTGCTACCAAAAAGTTTGGCACGATCGATTTGGCTGTTTTGACTTTTATTGGATATATACAAACAGGCAGACAGACATTCAATAATTATTTACAACTACTTTACACACGCACCTCTGCCCCTTTAGTAAAAGTAAATTCAACCTATTTGAAGCATAACGTCGGACCGTGTCAACCTTGTTGCACCGGCTAGTCCTGTCCATAAAGCCAGGTACAGTACAATCTAGGACCGGAAAGGTTGACCCGGCTCGGAAATTCAACTGTACTACGGCTGCCGTGTACAGGGAAGTTAAGGGAATTTTACTTTATCAAGGTTTCCTAAGGCCGATTTTGCCTTAAAAAAACATTCAGAGCGTAACGAAGGTTAAGTAACATTTTTAACTTCCCGAAAAAGTTATTGTACACAATTTTAACGTCTTTTGAGATGAAAATGTGCGAATTTTTTACATAAATAAACCAAGGGATGTTAAGTAACTTAACCTCCCTCTGTTGGAGGACGGAGGAATCATAGGTCGGTAATGTTGGTAAAAAGGCAGTAAAACATATTTAAAAATAACAACTCAAAAGGGGGGGGGAAACATTTTATGAAGCTGCATCATTGCTTAAATGCATCAACTTCTTCAAATGGACACGTCTAATAATAAATTTAATAATAGCATAATTTGACAAAATATATGTTTTTTTAAACTTTTGATCTCAAAATAAAAGTGTGCAAAGTTAATTCCTGTAATTTTTAAATCTTTTTGTCAAATAATTTTCTAATGGAAGATTGTGGTAAAAATAGAAAAATTAAATTAAAAAGATATTTAGAAGATGAAGCAAAGTTGAAAAGGTAAGCACAGTAAATCTGATGTTATTTTGTCTGATGCAGCTGTGATGTATGGTTGTCTGATAAACAAGGAAATCTTGATGGCGACTGATCTAAACCCTCTTCAATAATATGAATCCACCCATTATCCTCCCAATCCTTCCATACACACATTTTAAGTTTCATCATCAGAAATGTTTATATTGTTGTATATCCCTAAAAGGAGAAGTGAGTAAGTAGTATTTACGTGAATTTTTATGTTTTAAGTAGCATAAAAGGGTTTAGCATTCCTAAAAAAGAAAGGAACGATCCTAAAAATAGTTTGTGTTCTTATGGATCAACTAAATATTTACGTGTACAACAGTGTACACCTTACAGTGTACAAGTCTTGATAGACATCTTATTCAACAGTCTAAGACACTTGTCTCTTCTAAGAGTGTCTAAGTGTGTTATTAATGTTGGTGAATGAAATTATTAAGTTGTCAACAAACTTGTATTGCGGAAACAAATACTTCAAATAAACGCTGAACTTCAAGATATTAGTAAGTTGAAGTATATAATACATATTGTGTACAATAATTTTCAATGTACTGTGATACCCATAAAACTGTGGAAGACAACCGGTTGAATCAGGTTATGAAACATAGTATTTGAACAGTGTACACAAATCCATTTCACTTGATAGTTTATTTTCAATCAACTGGTAAAACTGTTTTATACTCAATTTATGACTTTAAATAATCCAATATGAATGGGAAACGGCAATTGTGCAGTGTAAACAGACCCATTTCACTTAATTTGTGACTTAATATAGTGGCTAGTAAAACCGTTTGCTTTGTAACAACATCAAATACAATTAAGTATTGCTATAAAATCGTCTTCCTATTCCAGAGTTTTCTGTACAAAGATTGCTTAAACGTTTTATAGATACACAAATTATTCATGGATGTGGACCCAACACATCTTACTTTTTGTTTGGACGTTTTGAAACTTTTTAATAATTATAAACAATTTTTATTTGATAAGGTATTAGGAAACGAAATCATTGTAGCCGCAGTGTTTAAATCAATCTTTTTACTATAACAGAAAATAAAACTAAAGTTTAGGAATAGATTTTTCATTTTCTTCCTGAAATCTTTTTTTTGTCTAATCTTGATAAACCTTGAAACTTTGCTGCAAAGTTTTCTCCACAGTTTAAACTCATCTCTTGGTAAACTTTTTAAACCATATCCGTAACTTTCTCAAAAGAGGCTGTTCACTTAATTTCAAGTGACACTCAGTTTAAAAAAACAACGAATCGGAAACATTTGTTGCATAAAACGTGCCGGGTCGACTATACACGTGGTAGTCCAGATTGGACAGTACGACTGAATGCTTATACAGTTCCTTTTATTTATATTTTTAAATCTTTTTAGAATTCGGGGGGAAATATTCCCACAACCTCTACTAGGTTTTTAAATATTTTCTCCTGAAACACTTAATTTTATATGTTTTTGTTATATTTCATAAATAAATAATTTTTTTACTTACTTTTTACTTACCGGCTCGGATCATGCATTTTTATAGTGGGGTGCTGACTGACAATAAAAAAGATATAGTTGTTTTTCTGGCCTAAATAGATAAAATTCTTTTTTCTTCTTTTTTTATTCTGCATAATTCCGTAAGTCCCTTTATTAAGAACTGCAATTGAATATGACTTAATGAAAAGAATATTTCCAAATACAAATTCTATCCGCATATTCCTTTAAAGAGAACTGCAATTAAAAATGACTTAATGTAAAAGACCTTTAACAAAGTTGTTTAAGATATTAACGGTTAACGCACAATTAGATTGTATAAATAACAAGATTAGAATTTAGAGTGTGAGGCGTTTGTTTATTTATTTTGCAGATTTTTACATTAAAAAAAGACGAAAAACCACTTTTTTGTAGATTATGGAAAAGGATTGTTAATGTAAACTTTTAAAAATGAAAAAGGTCTGAAAAACTTTACG
Organism: Eurytemora carolleeae; assembly: GCF_000591075.1. Taxonomy (NCBI): domain Eukaryota; kingdom Metazoa; phylum Arthropoda; class Copepoda; order Calanoida; family Temoridae; genus Eurytemora; species Eurytemora carolleeae. Next base: position 60,927 of record NW_019397092.1, read on the forward strand.
AAATTTATTCAAATATTTCTAACTTGTTTAATTTTAGTAAAACTGTATTTTCCTATGTTCAAAGTCAATGCACTAAGAAAAATTCTATACAAGAATAAAGATTAAAGGGAAAATTAAAGGAAAATTAATTTTTCAAATGATAGATAATATAATAATGGAAAATAATAATAATGATTAATAACATTAAAATGAAATTACTAAAAAACTACAAAATTGTAATCAATGCTTCCATCTAACATCCATGATATGTATTTAAAGGAATTGAGTCTTTGCCACAAACACTGATTTTCTAGTCCCTAACTTTGCAACCCAACATTGTAGATCTTAGATATATCAAACTATGAATTATATTAGGCCAAAAATAAAAGTTTGAAATATAGAAGGTTTACACCATCAGGTTGTAACTTGTAAAGGAATCGGGATAAGGTTAAACAAAATTTAAGTTTGTGGCAAAGACTCAATTCATTTATGTAACAATATGTATACACTTGCTTGGGAACCCAGCTTTGCATGGAAACTAAACTTTATCTGTAGAGCAATGCTCTAGGTTCTAACCACTTGAAATTCCAAAATTTATTTATTAGAACCTAGAGCATTGCTCTACATATCTTTACAAGTCAACCCACTCAACTTAGAATTTTTAAAACAAGCTAAGAACATTTCCGTAGAGTAGAGCCACCGAGCTCCCCAATCAAAGTTTGTGGCAAATCGGTCAAATGGTTTCTGAGTTATGATCGGACAGACAAACAGAGATCACTACTTTATAGATATATATATAGATGCAAGGTGATGTGTATAGCAGGAACTACAAATGTAGTGTTTTAAGCTAATCAGCAAAGAAGATCAACCTTAATTACATAATTAGGCATATTATGCATGATCATATATATATATAAATAGATAAATGGATATGGGTAGAGGGATGGAAAGATGGATATCCATTAAGATAGATTTAAAAAGGTGAATAGATAGGTAGACAGATCTATTATGGATATATGTATATCGTATATATATTAATAAATAGATAGAGGGATAGATAGATAGTTTGATATAGATAGGTAGATAGATAGATTCAATAAATTCAAGTTTACGTTGAAATGTTTGTCTAAAGTTGGAAATAAAATATATATATAGATAGATAGATAGATAGATAGATAGATAGATAGATAGATAGATAGATATATAGATAAATAGATAGATAGATAGATAGATTGATAGATAAAGAGAAAGATAGAGAATAAAAAGGGTTACTGTGTGGTTCATGAACAACTGATTGCTGAATCTAATGGCAATTTCCCATCTTTTGTTGGAGACCTAGAGGGAGAAATAGCAGTACTCACAGATGGACTAAAAGTTAGACAGACACACAATTATTAAAAAAGAGAACCAGACAGATAGTTAGACATCAGGCAGGAAAACAGATAGACAGACAGTAAAAGCAGTGCTGACAGATGGAAGATTAGAAGACAGACAGACAGCAGACATCTTGCAGACAGATAGAAAGAAGCTATTGATGGACATCAATATATTACACAAGTCACAATAAACTTATCTTCATTTTATATAAGTTAGATGTTAGATTTTTCAACTTTTTTCTGAAGAGCACTTGACAAGTTATATTCTCTTGGGTGTAACAAAATAATTTCAGACAATTTGCTTTTTCCTTATACAGTTTATATTATAGGGTCCAGAGGCCGTATTTAAAGAATTTCAGCCGCGGCTTTTCAAGATTTAAGCCGGCGCTCAATTGAAACCGGTTTTTGCAGATTGAAGCCTCGGCTCAAATTTATTAAATTCGGACACTGGTTCTAAATAACCCGGAATAATGTAAATTAATTAATGACTTTAAAGTCGTCTTTACCCCAAAAAAAATAATTTGCGGCATTCAACATAGGTAACCTGATTTTAGCAATACTTTTTTATGAAACAATTATCACGCCCTTGTTAATAATTACAGGAGATATGAATGACTTCGTTCACAGTGAGGCATTTTTATTGTTTTAAATTTTTGTTAAATTGAAATTTAAAAGAAAACTCTTTATATCTCTAGTAGTTTTGAGAGCAAAAAAATAGCCGACCACATTTTGGAAATGGTAGTATTAGGGCTAATTAAAAATAATCTTAAAATCAGGATTCCTATAATAAATAAAGGTGAAAGACGAATTCTAAGTTATCAATTTTGTATTATTCCGGGTTATTTAGAACAGGACTGGAGCTTGTCAGCTAACAAATTCTAAAGATGATGTTGTAACCATAGAGAATAGAATATATATTAGAGGGGAATTTACTAGAAAAAAAGTGTAAACCGGCCATTTTGTTGTACTGTTTCCATACTGCAGGTGTACTTCACATACTTATGCTATATAACCTTTTGGGCCCTGGAATATCATTTCATAGAAAATCTAAAATTATTGTTAAAAGAAAACCAAATTATGAAATAGGCTGGTTTCATAATTGACCAATGATCATTTCACATAGACTCTATGCCTTCCACTTTACAAACGATGATTTTCTTTTATAACTATAAATCAAATGATGTTTATATTCACCTAATTCATTATAAAGTTTATTTAACAGTTTAAAAAATTCGAAATTGAAATGAATAGTCTAGGGAACATACTGTATTAATGTATTCTACTGCATATAATTTAAATTCCCCTCTAATATATATTCTATTCTCTATGGCTGTAACCGCTGAAGACAACGACGACCTTTAAAGCAAAAATGTAAATGTAAACTATAATTTCATAAACAATGAACAATGACTATGGTACACTGCAATTACGATCCATAGAACCCATTTCTTCTTGCAAGTCTATTTTAAAAAGGCTACAAATAACATACAGGGTGTCTCACGAAACATGAAAGTTTTATTTGTCTTCTTCTTTAATTTATTAAGTTGTTTGATACCAAAAAGAATAATAAAAATATGTCACATGGGATCATATGATACTAAAATTGATTCAAAAATAAAATGTTTTTTTTAACGAAATAAACTGAAAAAAGTCTTAAATATCCATCACAGTCTATTAAAGAAGTCAGTCAACTTTCTATTTTTCGTGGGACACCCTGTAATTGCTTTTAATATATTTATATTGTTTCATGTTTTCTTCCTTTTCCACTTTTTTCAAGAGTCACTGTTTAGAGTGACACCTCCAAGATGAAAGAAAGATAGACAGATAGACAGATAGACAGATGGACAGATAGAGAGATAGATAGACAGATAGACAGATAGACAGATAGACAGATAGAAAGATAGATTGATAGACAGATAGACAGATAGACAGATAGACAGATAGACAGATAGACAGATAGACAGATAGACAGATAGACAGATAAACAGATATACAGATAGACAGATAGACAGATAGACAGATAGTCAGATGGACAGATAGACAGACAAACATACAGTTTTCTGCCAAGTTTCTCTAGAGCCCAGATTGAAACGTCGGAACCTTAAAATTATGTAAATTACATGTAAATCGTTGTAATTAGAGAAATGGTATCTAATTCCTGTATTTACATTTACGTTTCAAATCTACAATTTAAACCCCACCCAGCCAAGGCCTTCTAGAGCAATTCAACCCCCCCACCCCACCCCACCCCCCATCACTCCATCCTAAAATTTTACAACTGTACCGGTAATAAATGTAGTAAGGGGGTTATTTAATGTTTAATCACTGTTTTCAGTCAGTTTCTCCAATTCAAAATATTTTCTAGACTATTAAAACTGGTTTTTAGAAATGTTGAGTTTCTTTTTAATAATCACCCATTTCTTTTGTCTTTCTTGAATTGATAAAATCAATTCTGAAAAAACTGATACACTTAGAAGGTTTGATTTTTTCCTAAGCCTACTAAACTTTGAAATATTCGTCCTAAGCCTTCTAGCTTGGTGTTAATATTCACCATAAACCTTCTAGCTTGGTGTGAATATTCACCATAAACCCTCTAGCTTGGTGTGAATATTAACCATAAACCTACTAGCTTGTGTGAATATTTGCCCTAAACCTACTAGCTTAGTGTTGATATTCATAAACCTACTATTTTTAAGTGAGTTTCGAACCTAAACCTATTCACTTGGTGTGACTATTCTCCTTAAACCTACTAGCTTGGTGTGAATATTCACAATAAACCTACTAGTCGTGTGAATATTCACCATATACCTACTAGTCGTGTGAATATTCACCATATACCTACTAGTCGTGTGAATATTCACCATAAACCTAATAGTCGTCTGAATATTCACCATATACCTACTAGTTGTGGTAATATTCACCATATACCTAATAGTCGTGTAAATATTTACCATATACCTACTAGTCGTGTGAATATTCACCATATACCTACTAGTCGTGTGAATATTCACCATAAACCTACTAGTCGTGGGAATATTCACAATATACCTACTAGTGGTGGGAATATTTACCATATACCTATAACTAGTCATGTGAATATTCACCTTATACCTACTAGCCGTGTGAATATTCACCATATACCTACTAGTCATGTGAATATTCACCATATACCTACTAGTCGTGTGAATATTCGCCATATACCTACTAGTCGTGTGAATATTCACCATATACCTACTAGTCGTGTGAATATTTGCCCCTGCCTATAAAGATTTTGCGGGAACATTTAGTTTGAAAAGATGATGTTATTATACCTCGCTTAGTTCACGATTTAGGAATATTTAGTAAACCTAGAGATACTACTTCATACTACAGGGAGACCCACAAAAGATGAGAGCTCAGGGACGACTCTACAGACTTTTTTTCTTTCACTCTAGATTTCCATTCCGTTTAAAACTGTTGGTCTATCTTTGCCAACTCATCTGTTTATCATTAAAAGTTCTGTTAGCGGGCACAAAACCAAATTCAGCCTTTGACTTTTTAGATTTCAAGAGCTTGAAGTTGTCATTAAAGTCTCATCATTTATGGAAAACCCTGTATAACGCAAGCAGGAATTTTACAATGTTAAATTCTGCCAAGTTTTATCATTTAAGATGATAAAGAGATCAGATTTGCATTAACCAGTTTGCAAAAATGAATTAAACCGCGTATTTAACTTGGATTTATGCCAGATTTTATCTATTTAATTATCGGTCTTATATGGAGATTAAAACCTTCAAGACTATTGTTAGAGAGCTTTCACCGTCATTTTGAACAAAGAAACGTCATCTTCTTTTTTGGTGTTGTCTCCGGCCTTCAGCGATCCACACAGCAGGGAAAGTTATGTAATATTTAGACTGGGCCAACTTTGAAGTATCACCAAACGTGTGTCAGCGTACACCTAAAGCTTTTTTTAGTTTTTCTTTTAATTTCCCCGTTGGCGTTTTTTATTTATTCTGGATTTGAAGATAAAATCTCTTAACTTTTTCTATTCAATGCTTCTGTAACTGTATTCTATAGACGGATAGGAAGTATAATACAATATAATACAATATAAGAAGTCGTTGATATTAATATTGATTTAGAATCTTCAGCCATTGTTGATAAACTTTACTCATTTACATATAGATAGAATAGGAGGAGGAAGTTAGGANATCTTAGAAGAATTGTTCAATGTTCAACTGAGAATCTGAGAAGAACTGTTCAATGTTCAACTGAGAATCTGAGAAGAATTGTTCAATGTTCAACTGTTCATGTTTAAAGTCACACTTCAATTTTAAGATTAAAGGATGGGCAATTTTTTACAAAGTTTTCCATAAAAAGATGAGCCTTCAGTTTTTTGCTTCTTTATACTTCCTGTTTTCTTTTTAAAATTCTTCATAAGATCTTCTTAGAAGCATGTTTCTGACTAAACCTTCAACCACTTGAATCTAAAGATTTCAAGGTCTCATTCTTTGTGGATAACAACGAGTTTAATTCTATTTTTTTAATTTTATCCTCGTTACACCAATTTTTGTAATTATCTAATCTAATCTGATTATGTAAACATTTAACCAGTAATCCACCTCGACTGTTTGTCAACAACTGTCTCCTGATATTTGTAATCTATTTATTATCTTTACCCTCCCCTGCTTCATCTAATATCTTGGTAAACCACGCCCACTTACCCCCACCCCTTCCCTCTGATATGTCAATCATGTCTTAACATGCTGGTCCATCCCAAATAGATTATCAAGTACTTGATAATCTAAATGGTTCATCGTAACACAAACTTCATTGCACCTGAACATTAACAATTGCACCATAGAGACTGTAAGTGTAAATGCCGGATTTACAACGGTACCCTTGAAAGTTTTGTCTGATCAAGTATAAATTAGATATCAAGGTTTTTTTATTTAATCTGTTTATTTTGATTTCTGGTTTCTCTGCGAAAGTGACTTGCACATTTCTTGCTTATTAGAAGCAATGGAGAAACTCACAGAAATGAACACTCAGAAAAAACGTAGGTATCTTCCACAGTTTTGATCAGATTTAGGTTTCATGGGTTCCGTTGTAAATCGGGCGTTGCCATCCTTGCCTGGAGTTCGACTTAAAATTACGCTTTCAGTCCTTTTAACATACTGCACACAAGTATGACCTGCGAGCAACCCCGATCTCCGTTTCTTCTGCCCTGTCTTTATAGGAATAAACACTATGATCTGTCATTCAGAAACTGTCGTTGTACTTTAGAGTGACTCTGCATTGAAGAAGGGGCATGCCGGATCAAGATCAAGAATCTCTCTATTGAAGGAGGGGCATGCAGGATCAAGATCAAGAATCTTTATCTTGAAGGAGTTGCATGCCGGATCAAGATCAAGATGGAGGGGCATGCCAGATCAAGATCAAGAAGGAGGAACATGCCGGATCAAGATCAAGAATCTTTATATGATCAAGAATCTAGAAGACATCGTCGTTTTTTTAGCTTGAAAACTGTTTTATTCCAACAATTTTCTCCGTTGTTTCTGCAGTAGAAATCCGCATGTCACTTTTACAGTAAAACCAAAAGACAAAATTTAAAGGGGGCCACAATCGGACAAGGAACTCTTTAAATTTAGAAGGTTTAGAAATTTAAAACTTAAAGTTCATCCCAAAAGTATAACATACAAAATGCATTAAACTCGCAATAATAGGTTCGAAAGTGATGCCTTTCTGAATATCAAATTTTCCAAGACATCCGAATCACTGTGTCTTCCAATCTAGTTCTGTTGATTAATAATTCAATCAGCCAAGTTAGGTCTAAAATGAACATTTTACTGCTAAGCATGTATGCAATCAGATATTAGACATACATGGATGATTGGGGGGGG
>NW_019397092.1:68182-78048 GCF_000591075.1 Eurytemora carolleeae
CTTTTTACCTCCACTGTGTCTGAATTTTTTTAAAGTACAAATTTAGGAGAAACCAAGGATGGCAAACTCAGTAAAGTTGGGACGGGGAAACGGGGGTCATTGTTAAGCATTGTCTTATGGTTCAAGTTTTAGCCTCTCTATCCCTCCCCTCTATTCTGCCACGCCCCTGCTCTGAGGTATGTATTTAGGCCCTCCCTTCTCTCCCTCCCCTTCCCTCTTTCATCTCTGTAGGCCTCAATTCCATCAATCCGTCATTGATAAGCAAATATGTTGACGTTTGTTTGGAAAGACTGGTTTTATCTTTTATATATCTCTTATACAGGGATTCCCAAAAAATATAAGAACTAAGAAAATCTTCAAACTTGTTTTTGGTGCTTTGTACTTTAAACTCCATGAATAAAAACATAGGTGTAAACAAGGTTATAATGCAAGGAAAGTTAATTGAAGTTGAATGTACTCTGCGTACATATTGAAACCAGTCCTCTCTGGGCGGAATTTATAAACAAGAATAATGTATCAGTGTCCATTTAGTATCTGAGCACGTTAAAAGCATTAAATTGTGATAATTTTGATAATTGATATTATAGTTTCCGATGACCAGAATATTTAATTGTTTTTTTTTATGTGAAAGATGGATGCCATGTCAGGCTTCGACATCCGTCTTGTGTTTACATAACCGCACAGAGACAGTACACTGCAGTACAAAAGATGCAAACTCCTCTGAAATAACTTTCCTTGCATTATAACCTTCAGTGTAGATAGCATTTCAAACTTTAAAAAATATGAAATTTTTTCATTATTAAAAATTATAGATGAGTTAGAATATACTAAAATTAGCAAAAAAGTCTCAAAGGGTCACCGGACAACAGTCGCGTTGTTGGACGATGAGTTTAACTTTCGATATTTTTTGGGACTCCCTACATGCATGTATAGCAATCCCACAAACATGCAGAATACGATTTTAAGATAAAGATTAACGAGAATACCGTCTTAATTACACCATGAACACAATGTTTAAAGTTTAGATGGAGAGAATAAAAAGAAAGAAGGTTGAATCTATTACATAAGTTTAGATAAGCATGTATGCGGGTTTAGTTAGATGAGAGGGTGATCAGATAAGCTGATATGCAGGTTTGGTTAATTAATAAATATGAATCTAATTCAGATATTAAAAAAAACATTTTAAATCTTTTTAAAAGTTTAGAACTCTTTCTTTCTAGCTAGATATAGTTTAAAAATTGGTGCACAGCTCTAACTAGAGAAGGTTTGAACCCTAGCTAGTGATAGTTTAAACATTGGTGCTCACCCCTAGCTAGTGATAGTTTAAATATTGGTGCACACCCCTAGCTAGAGATAGTTTAAACATTGGTGCACACCCTAGCTAGTGATAGTTTAAACATTGGTGCACACCCCTAGCTAGTGATAGTTTAAACATTGGTGCACACCCCTAGCTAGTGATAGTTTAAACATTGGTGCATAGCTCTAACTAGAGAAAGTTTGAACATTGGTGCACACCTCTAGCTACAGAAAGTTTGAACATTGGTGCACACCATTTGCTAGAGAACGTTTAAACATTGGTGCACACCACTAGCTAGAGATAGTTCATCCATAGGTGAACACCCCTAGCTAGAAATCGTTTAAATATTGGTGTACAACCCTAGCTAAAGATATTTTAAATATTGGGGCACACCCCTAGCTGTAAAAGATAGCATAAACATTTCTCTTAGCTATATTTGAACACCCTAATATTGATATAGCTTAATCATGATGTACATCTCTAGATTCACTTGATAGGGGTCTCTATCTATTCCAGGGGTGTGCACCAATGTTTTAACTCCGGAGTTAAAACATTTGTGCACACCCCTAGAATGGTATAGTTTGAACTAAATTACTTAATTATCCTATAGAATATGGTCAGTACTATACCATACTATTTACATAGTAACCATAGGTCAGAGTAATGGGTAGATAGATAGATAAATGACTGGCTGATCAAGGGATAGAGATAAAAGAAAATAAAATGGCTTTGTTACGTTGTATAGGGGTTGTTTGCGCTTGGCTTTAGAACAGTTGGCTTCGTTCAATGCAAAGGAGGGATCGAGTGGAGAAAGGGGGAGGGGGTAGATAGGATGGTAGGATGGTAGGATGGTAGGATGGTAGGATGGTAGGATGGTAGGATGGTAGGAAAAAGGATGGTAGGATGGCAGGATGGTAGGATGGCAAATTCTGTTTTTATTTACAATTGCAGTAGGATAAATGTAGCAAGATGTAAGTGTGTTTCCTCGTGTTAATGTTTGTCTGTTTGTTAAATTTAAATTGCAACTCCTTGTGAGGTCTTTTCTGTTCAATATTTATACAAAGCTGTGTTCGTGTTTGCTTTTAATTAGTTAATTATGAGTGTTGTCATGGGACGTTTTATAAGTGTGAGTTTGTCATGATGAGATTTATATGCCCGTACGTGTGTAAAAGTGTCCGTAAGAAAGTTAGTGACTGTTAGTGTGGTTGTCTGTAAGTAAAGAAGTCCACGAGTAAGGTTTTCTGTGTGTCCAATCCAATGCCAATATACGGAATATGTCCGTGTGTAAGATTGCCGACGACCGTGAGTACGTGTGTAAGAATTTCGGTACGGTACGGTCCGTGTTTAGGAATGTACGTGAGTAACAATGTACGTGAGTAACAATGTACGTGAGTAACAATGTACGTGAGTAACAATGAACGTGAGTAACAATGTTCGTAAGTCCGTGTGTTTGTGTAAAGATGTCAGATTCCCGTGACAGGTTTATAGCTCTAGTGTATACGTGAGTATTGTTTTAATAGTTATATTATCCAGATATTCATTTAACCAGGTATTCATTCATTTATTCATTCATTCATTCTTTAGTAGATATATTATCCAGAGTCATCCTTTCATTTATTCATTCATCTTTTAATAGTTATACTATACAACTTATATTCATCCTACCAGGTATTCATTCATTTATTCATTCTTTAGTAGTTATATTATAAACTTATATTCATTTAACCAGGTTATTCATCCTTTTATTCATTCATTCATCCTTTCATCCTTTAATAGTTATATTATCCAAATTATATTCATATAACCAGGTATTCATTCATTCTTTAATGTATCCTTTAATAGTTATATTATCTAATTTATATTCATTTAACCAGGTATTCATTCATTTGATCTATCCTTTAATAGTTATATTATTCAACTTATATTCATATAACCAGGTATTCATTCATTCATTAATGTATCCTTTAATAGTTATATTATTCAACTTATATTCATTGAACCAGGTATTAATTCATTCATTAATGTATCCTTTAATAGTTATATTATCCAACTTATATTCATTTAACCAGGTATTCATTCATTTATTCATTCTTTAGTAGTTATATTATCCAACTTATATTCATTTAACCAGCTATTCATTCATTTGTTAATCTATCCTTTAATAGTTATATTATTCAACTTATATTCATATAACCAGGTATTCATTCATTCTTTAATAGTTATATTATCCAACTTACATTCATTGAACCAGGTATTCATTCGTTCACCTATTTATCCAATTAAGAGTATGATAATATAACTTTTATTCATTTTAAACATCTTTTCATTTCAATTTTATTTTATTTTGTTAAATCCTGCTACCATAGTTTATTACAAGTTTAGGATTTCAAGTTTATTATTTTATTTCGTGGTTTCCTCATCACCGTAACAATCTAAACATCTTAAATCAAAAATCTCAAAGTATTAAAGTTTTTATTTTGTTTTATACTCTTTTTCTCTTTTCTAGTTGAGAAGAGGGTTTAAAGAAATTTAATGTTCATATATCTAGATTAGCGTGGTCCAAAGTTGTATAGATCTAGATCAGCGTGGTCCAAAGTTTATAAGATTTAGATCAGCGTGGTGCAAACTATTTTAGGGTCAGAACATTTAGATCAGGATGGTCCAAAGTTTTTTTATATCTAGACCACCGTGATTCAAAGTTTTATATATCTAGACCAGCGTGGTTCAAATTTTCCTACATTTAGATCAGGATGGTCCAACATTTTATATATCTAAACCAGCGTGGTTCAAAGTTTATAATATCTAGATCAGCGTGGTGCAAACTTTTATATATCTAGACCAGCGTGGTTCAAAGTTTCATAGATCTAGATCAGCGTGGTTCAAAGTTTCATAGATCTAGATATATCAGCTAACATGGAATAAATATCAAATTCTCACTTGGTTTAAGTTTATAAAGATAATTGTCTGGGTTTCCTAGTTCACATAATTATCCAGCCCGGTCCACCATTTACCAGGTTTCAAAATTAATCTTCTTTATTCTCCCATGCTTTCTATACTGCTTAATATAGTGTTTATCTATCTATCTATCTATCTATCTATCTATCTATCTATTTCTCTATCTATCTTTCGCTCCATATATGTTTCTAGCTAGTGCCCAGGTTGTCCGTTGAATTTTAAAAACACTTCGAATTTTGGGGAAAAAATCGATTAAAAATCGATTTTTTTTAGTCTATGTCACCCCCAGACACCCTTGGGTTTTCTCAAAAAAATCATCCAGATTGGCTCAGCCGTTTGGCCAGCTATAGCTAACATATATATATATATATAAATATATTATGTAGATATCACACTAGATAGAAGTAATCTGATCGATAAGCAACGTATTTTATATTTCCCCGGGGTATCATTTTTTATCATTAAGTCTCTCTACCTTAGTGTTACGATTTGGCCGGCTTAAGGTAACATACATACATACATATATATTTTACCACTATGCATTGTATGAAAGAATGCCGTCTATCTATCGCTCTGCATAGAATATACTTTTTTAGTTTCTAATAAATATATCGCTTTGGACTTTCCGGGACTAGAAGCTTTATGGATTCTTCAATTTTAATTAAATCCTGCTTTTTTATAATTTTTAAATTTACAAAGTTGTCTGTTTATAGTTTTATTTTGAAAGTATTCATCTAAAAAACAAATATCAAAGTGAAAATGCTCAAAATGTGAGCGAAAGCCACCGATCTTTGGGACCAAACTGTTAAATCAGGATGAAATATTAGTCAATTATAAACAAAAATCAAAGTAAAGTAAACTCATCTAGCTAGGGAATATGTGTTCACGAGTCAATGTAAGAAAGTCACAGGAATAAGACTACATTAACTTGGAAAAAAAACTATACTTTTTCAAGGTTGAATGTTTTTATTTTTTTCTCAAATATGTTGTCTGTGAATATATTGTTATTATTCTGTATTATTCCCTTGAGGTGTTATAAGGAGCACTTGCAGTCGATAATACAAAATTCTTTTATTATTCATATTTATATAATATATACTGTAGTTTGCAAGGTTGGTTCATGTATTTTTACCTTCAGAAAACTGTTACCCTTTTTTTAGACTCTGCGATGTCTTTAATTTCATTCAATTAAAAATTAGCATGTGTTGTATCGCATCCTGTAAGAAACCCCCCAGAACTTTTTACTTGTCAATTTTGATCAGAGACATACAATCTATGGTTTTCAGGGGGTTTTCAGACCCCAGCGGAGGCTGCCCCCCCCCCCTTAAAGAAAAAAATTTATCCCCCCTGTTCCTGTTTACGTTCCTGATTTTATTGTCGAACATATTTAGATTAATCGGAATAATCCCTGAAATCTTTTATCGGAAATAAGAATGAATTAAAATTAGTCTAAACTATTTTAAGACGGTGATTGAAGAAATAATAAATTTGTAAATTTAGATTGATAATTAGGAAGTATGTTAATCCATTCATTTAATCCCCACCAGGAGATGTCAATTTGTCCTAATTGAATTCTTGACATGGTCACTCTGGGTCCTCTGGGTCGCCGTTCAAGGTTTATTTTAAATTCTTTGCGGGATTTCCGCTAAAACACCTAACCTATTTATAATAATCAAGTAAAAGAATTGAATTTTCGCCACAAACTAAAATTTTCTTTTACTTAAATCTGTGCAACCTTATGGTGTAAACCTTTGATATTTTAAACTTAGACTATTTGATCCAACAGCATTTATAGTTTGAAATATCAACGGTCTTCGCCATCGGGTTAAAAAGATAAAGGAATTTGAAAATGTAGGTTTTCTATTATCTATCGTTTTCTTGAAGTTGATTAAGATACGTTAAAAATAAATTTAAAACGAATTGAGTCTTGTTCAAATCAGAATATCTTTGATGACCCAGGTCGTAGACATTAGATATTACAAACTATAAATTCTGTTAGATCAAATAACTTTATTTCAAATATCAAAGGTTCACACCATTTGGTTAGAATATTTGAGTTTAAGGCAAAGACTCAATTTCTTTATTTTTACTTTCCTTACTATGTCCTTGAATTCTTCATAAATATAATCCTTTGTGATATGGTTCACTCTGTCTAATATGTGTTTGTGACTGCAGTGTGTGTGTAAGTTTAATTGTTTTCTAAATATTGACCTCAGTTTCACAATATTCATTTGTATTCAGAATATATTATTAATCGTTTATTAATCATGAACAATGAGACAATGTAATATAATAATCTATTTATAAATTTATGCCAGGAAACAGCCTTCCATTGAAGGTGCATTTTCCGGAGAAGGAGCTACTGTTAAACCAGGAGCTGTTAAATATGCACCCGGAGCAGGCTAAACCTACAATGGAGGAGCTAAACCTGTCCTTTATACTGTATATTAGAACTATAAGAGTAAAGTATATCGTCTAGAGATGAGTTGGATTGACATGAACTACTAATCTGACAATCCACTCCTTGACTACGGTACTCAGGATATTTTCCACTCTTCCTCAAACTTCCAGAAAGTTTAGGATCTATGTTAGGATTCACTTTAGTTTTTCTCAGGGTGCCAGAATGCACTCCGATAGGGTTTATCGTTCCCTGCTGAACGGAGTAACTTCTCCCGGAGTAAGGACTGTTTTCACCAGAGCGGAGAAGATCAGGTCGAAGTTTCTCTTTGGAGTTATTAAACTCTGGTTCAAAGTATGATTTCTTGACAGTACCGTAGAGTGCATCAGGAGGTATTGTATTGTGACTGTTGTGACTAACTGTACTACTTCTACAGCTCTCCAGGTCCGTACGATCACTGCCTGAATCCTTAGGAGGGCCACCGGAGCAACAACCAATCCGAACCACGTAGATAATAATAACACTGAGCAGGAGAATTGTCAGAACTCCTCCGACTATAATTGCAGCAAATACTTCCTCGGTAAATAGTCTTGTATCAATCACAACAACGCGGAGTGGAAGAGTTTCTTTCCTGTAATCATTTTCCACCTGGAGAATGAACTCTTTAGAGTCCTCCAACCTGACACTAAAGATGAGAAGACTGGCGGAGAAACAATACTCGGAGATCACATGACTACTCCCGGCATGGAATCGCTCGAAGGTTGACCCTGCTATGAGCTCTACTGTCCTATCAGCCTGCCCTACCGGACCCAGGTTCCAGGTTACACGTGGAGCAGGTTTAGCGCAGAATTCAACCACAGCATTGAGATCCTCTCCTAGGTTTAACACATACTCCGTCTTCACCTTTATCCGATCTATCTCAGGTTTACCAAGAACATCAATGAGGATCGGATCAGATTGAACTTCTCCGATAGTATTCTTAGCAGAGCACACAAAACTACCTTGGTGCTGATAACTAGCCCGCTCAATCTTTAGTTCCTCATCATAGCCACGCACAAGAACCTCTCCGGTATGTGTTTGTTGCAGCCACTGGATATTAGGACTCGGAGAACCCTGAGTATGACACCGTAGAGTTCTCATTTCTCCGATCTGAACTTCGATTCTACCGGTAGCAGATAGACCAGCAATCACAGGAGCATCTGAACAAGATTAGGATTAGTTAAATATATCAAGGAGTCAGAAGTGCTTAGGTTAGAAGAGAAATCAAATTAAAAGACTATTAAAGAAACGTAGAAGTTAAAAGCTATTGAATTGGACGGATTTAGAAAAGTATGAAATCTGAACAAGTAGAATATATAGTCGAATATTGGAGAGTGGGAGAAGAGAGAGGAGGGGAGGGTCTAATGAACGCAAAGAAGCAATATCCTTAATTAAAGAGAAAGAAAAACAGAACTGCAGATATTATTAGTTCTATGCATCAATCCGTTTGGTTATATACACATATAGAGAGAAGGTTCCAGGGAGATAGAGAGATGGTTTTAGGGTTCCAAAGAGAGATTGGAGTTACAGAATGATAAAGAGGGTAGAAAGAATGTAGGAAATGCTATAAGATATAAATAGAATAAATAGAGAGATGGTTTTAGGGTTGCAAAGAAAGATCGGAGTTACAGAATGATAAAAAGGGTAGAAAGAATGTAGGAAATGCTATAAAAGATTGATAGAAGAGACGGAAATATTGTTTTAGGTGATTTTACTGAACAAGGAAGATAGTGAGACGGTTTTAGAAGACTAGAAGGAGATTTGAGGGAAATGAAATGGTTCTAGTGACATAAAAAGATGGTTCCAGGGAGATAAAGAGATAGTTCCAAAGAGAAAAAAGGTGGCTCTAGAAAGATAAAAAGATGGTTCCAGGGAGATAAAGCGACGTTTCCACAAGATAAAATGATGGTTCCAGTGAGCTAAAGAGATGGTTCCATATAGATAAAACGAGAGCAAGATGGGGTTCCAGGGAAATAGAGAGAGTGTTCCAGAGACACCAAGGATTTTCCACGAGAGAAAAGATGAGAGTTTCTTATTCCAAGTTCAAACATATAAAATATAAAATAAACAAACCTAGAAAACTTATCAACTTTATCAGAGCTTAAACTTATTTATAGATATTTATTATATATAAACTTTCCCTTGATCAAATTTTAGAAATTGAGTAAAGTTTCAATCCTTTTTACACTGATTGGAAAGAATATAAAACAAAGTTGGAGAATTAGAAAAAATCTCCGGAAAAGTTTGTGCAAAGAGATAAAAGAATAAAAGAGGATGAAGGGCCGGGGGGGNAGGATGGACACGTATGGTCGGAAGAAAAGATAAACCAAGAGATAAGTACACAAATGGATGGATAAATGATAGATAGTTGGAGAGAATAAATAGATGAATGAATAGACAGCTGGGGTGCAAAATAGGTAGAAAGTTCGACAGTTAGACAGATGTATGGAGGATGGGTTAGAAAGAAACTTACAATGAACTTGAACAAGAACAGTTTCAGGTTTAGACAATCCAAGCTCATTCTCAGCTGAGCACTGGTAGCTACCATCATCCTCTCTTCTCACAGGGTTGAGAACCAGGTTCGGAGAACTCCCAACCAGGATACTCTCTCCGAGTCCTATCTTTCTCCAGGATATCTTGGCAGGAGGGTTGCTGGTCACATCACAGCTCAGGGTAACAGATGCTCCCTCTGGCAGAGGAGCAGGAGAACTTGTTGTAAGTTCTACCCGGGGTGGGAAATATATCTCCAGGTTTAAGGAACTAGTGCTAGGTTCCTCTATAGTAGAGTGTTCCAGGATACATTCTACAGTTGCTCCATTATCATCCCTGGAGACAGGGAGAAGCAACCTGGAGGTTGAGCTCCAGTAACCTCCAGTCTGTAATGTGTCATCCTGATCTCCACTAGGTTTAATAGTTTTCCCTCCAATTCTCCAGGATAGGAGTGGAGCAGGATTCCCTCCCTCAGATACGCACTCCAGGTTGAGCTCCTCTCCTGCCCGTCCTGTGATTTTCTCCGCAACCCGTCCTCCTCCAGCCTTACGTAGCTCAGGTGCACCCGGAGATACTGAAATGAAAAGAAATTAATAAAATTCATCTCAATCCATTCCTCTGTCTCGTCCATAGATGTTTATTGGACCACACAGGTATTCAAAGAATGCTATTCAACCCCTCCCCCCC
>NW_019397092.1:79126-93005 GCF_000591075.1 Eurytemora carolleeae
GTTCGAGAATAGGAGTAAGTTAGGTTCGAGAATAGGAGTAAGTTAGGTTCGAGAATAGGAGTAAGTTAGGTTCGAGAATAGGAGTAAGTTAGGTTTGAGAATAGGAGTAAGTAAGGTAGGCATGGTTTAAGTTTGGCTGAGTGAATAGCTGTATAAGCATTAGAGGATTAAGATGGGTTTGCTTTTAACCTTCTATACCGGGTTCAACTTTGAACACGGAGCCACTTTAGGTTTGCAGAGCTTGAAACCATATTAGAGGTTTTATAGATTAACTCATATTCTTGTTATTCTAAGGATGATTTAATTTCTCAAATTTTTAGCCCCCCCCCCCCTCTCCAACATTTTTGTTGTTCATATATATCCTGTTTTGTTACCCCCCTCCCCTACCCCCCAACTCAAATCTATCTGTAGCCCTCTATTTATATTCCCCTTGGTTCTTTAATATGCCTTGTATTACACCACCACAAAAGAATGTGAAATTTATTGAAAAATTGACAAATTTATGGTTGAAAGATGCGTTCAATGTAATTGAAAATGTGTAATGTATCGATGAAATATTGTAACTGTAAAATATGTGTCCGCTAAAAATTTTACTTTTTCAATCCATACTTTGAAACTTATTTATTCTCTTCCATGTCTAATACAAAACCTTCTCCGAAAAACTATTTTCAAATTAAATTGTAATTCCTTTTCCTCAAAATTTGACTTCGAAAACATTAAAAATTCAAGTTAATGTTAAATGTTAAAACCATCGATTAACAAAAAGCTAGACAAATAATATGTGATAATAGTCATAAAAACTTTTATAAAATTTCAAATTTTCATTAAACAAAGATTTTTAAAGGATACTTTTATGATTCGTTTATAAAAATCTTTTTTTAAAGGATCTCATAAAATTAAGTTGACAGTCCCTTTCATGATTAAACTATTTAGACGTTTTTATCTCTGATTCTCTCTAAGAGTAAGTTTAATGATAAGGATGGAGTCGATGAACACCAGATGTTGGAGTAAATGTACACCCTGGTTGACACCTTGATTAAACTCAGGACCTGGAGACAAAAAGTTCTAATTACAAGAACTCTCTTTGTGTAAACATCATCCCGCTCTACCTTGATCCAAGGGTTTATTTAGTTTAGGATTAAATTACAAAAGAATTATATTTGGTCCTTCGTGTGCAATTACTTAAAGGAACACGCTCATCAAACTCTATTTTTCTAATCCCCGTTTCTTTAAAGCCTGATGGTAATATTTCAAACTTAGACTATTTAACCCAACAAAAGTCATATTTGGAAATCTATATAATAAAATAAGACATTCGTATATATATATGTTGCCTATAGACGGCCAAACGGCTGGACCGATTGGGCTGAATTGTTTTGTGGACACTAATTTAAAAAAAATCAAATTTGTTTTCACGGGCAACGCCGGGCCCTTCAGCTAGTATCAAATATAACAGCAAGGGGTTATTGAACAAGAGTATTGATTACAAAATTAGGATTTTTAACCCAATAATGCCAAATGAGTCTCTAAGGTGTATATGTACTTACAAATGAAAACTTTATTTTTTAGTGATACTGTTCAATTCAAAACACTCAATAAGAAACTTTTTTTCGATTTATTCAGGTTAAAAAGTAAAAAGCATCAAGAAATTATTTGTAAACCAATTTTAGATAGAAACTAAACAGTGATTATTGTAAATAACAAATTTTAAGACCTAATTACTCAAAGTCAACACCTAATAAATTAACTTCTCAAATGTTTGAGTTTATTTTCTGCCGGCCAGAATATTATCCGTCCCATACGATCCAACCGAGTTCAAAGTAAATTAACCGTCAGGTTTTTACATCAAAGAATTAATTCAAGACGAAGAACGGTGTCAACAGAAAATCCTATTAATCTTCAAGTTCAAAATGTTTGTACGGTTACCCCCCCATCACAACTCTTATTAATTTTGCAAACATGAAACATATGCACCCTGCACTGTTGGATGTTAAAACTGTAAACCAGGCAATCACAATTGAAGTTGCATTTGAAAATGATCAAATTTTAGCAAGAAAATGAAAAAGTTAGTTGCGTATATTTACCTCTGACAACAAGTTGAGCTCCGTCTGATATAAGAGTATCCTTCTGTTTAAAGTCTGATGCAGTGACCTGGCACTGCCAGACCCCGTTGTCGAACTCCATGGAGGCTGCCAGGATACGGAGTGTACAATCTCCATCCTTCTCTCCAACCATCTCATATTTACCAGGATATAATCCAATTGGTACTCCGTCCTTCTCCCACCTACACTCACCCTTCATGGACTCAACAACGCAGTTCATGAGGACTGTTCCTCCGGGGTTAACCTCACGATATGTCGGAGTCACGCTAAACATTTGTAATCCTAGTCCAGTCGTCATCAGCGAGAATAAAATTATCACTTTCATTTTGATAAGTTTTCGATCTTCGTTTTGTTTAGAGCACTAATATCCAGGCCCCATGCTAATACCAACAACAAACTCGGACTGGAGACTTGGAGTTGAAATGTAAGTTCGGAAGTTTCGCTCCGCCCGCGGGTTCTCCCGTCCCGTCCCGGCCCGGGGTTCCGAGAGAGAGAGAGAAACCATTCGAACAATTCTAGATCCAAGTTGGGAAACACAGGGAGGAGTAAACCTGGAGTAAACCTGCCGAAGGGTGACAATATAATTATGGAGAAATATGAAACCAACAAATGTCTCCGGGAGTCCATGGGAACCATGTCTTTATCAACACCCAATACTTCAAGTTAACAGAAACAGGTGGAGAAATAAAAGGGGAGAGAAGATCAACCCCCTTCCCCCTCCTCGGCCCCCTGGGTACCCTTTATGTCGTTTTTAGGACTTCCTTTTTTAAATATTCTGAGAACTCATTAAACATCCCCTTTCCTCCACCTGACCCTTTCCCCTCCCTCTCCAGTCTTTTCCTTGCCTTAACCTTCTCCCCCCCCCTTCTCTTCCTGACTCTAACCTTCTCCTAGAATTAAACAACATCCTTCGATATATATTTTGGCCCCAACCTTCTCTTGTCTTGTGTTATTCTCTATTTATAATAATTCATTGTAATCCCTTTACCCTTTATCATTATGTTTTTTCCGTCCTTTACACCATCTTTCCTTATTTTTTTCTATGTTTTAAATAGTATTTCCAAAACAATCTTTTTTCACTTTACCTTCCTTGTTTTAAACATCCTATTTTTATTTAGTGTTTCCTTATACCTCCTTTCCTCCTCTTCCTTTCTGTTTTAAGCATACTATTCTATATATCCTAACACTCTTATCCCTTTATCTTCATAGGTTATCTACTACTTTATTCTTTAATCTTTTATCTCTCTGTTTTAAACATACTTTTCTATATATCCTAACACTCTTTTCCCTTTATCTTCATACGTTGACTACTACTTTATTATGTTGTATTTTCTTACAACCTCCTTTCCTCGTTAGCTTTCTGTTTTAAACATCCCTTTCTATAAAGTGCCATAGTTTGGGAACCCAGCTATGTCTGGAGTTTTTCTTATAAAATTCAACCCACTCAACTTAAAATTTGTAGTCAGTCTAAGAACATTTCAGTAGTTCTGTCAGTTCCCCAATCAAAATTTTAGTCCAATCAGTCCAAGGTTCATGAGTTATAATTGATCATTCAAACAAACACACACACAAACAAACAAACAAAGATGACTACTTGATGTATCTAGATATCCATATATCTTCATGCTTTGAAAAGTATTTTCACCTTTCCTCTTTCTGTTTCAAATATCCTGCCTTCTTTAGTATATCCTTAAACCCGTCTTTCCCCTTTATTTTGCTGATTTATTCATCCCTTCCTTTTAAGGGTATGTACCACCTTCAATAGAAGTGTCCCCTATATGTCCGGTATTGGTGTCACATGATCACATCCCGTATAAAACTATAATACTATTAATACTCATCGTTTTCACGGTTTAATAATTTCTCAGTGTATAGATAAAGGAAGGGTATAGAGAATTTCTCAGAGACATTCAAAAGGGAAAAGTGATAGAATCAAATGTTGAAATAGCATTGATAGATCATTGTTTAGCCTTAAGACAGTTATTTTGTCATTATCTCTTCGTGCTTATTCTTATAATACTCCTAGGTTTCCCCCCTTACTCCAGATACACCCTAATACACCCTGATGTACTCTAGTATCATATAATAACCTGGAGCAGAATCAATAGATAATTACTTAGACCAAACTTGTCATCAAGATACCATATGGAGACAGGGGGGGAGNGGGGGGTTTTTACTTAAAACAGTTTTGATACACTATACACTATATATTATATATTTATTTTACAGGAGGTGCTGAAAGGTGGGTACAGGGTAGTGGATAAACTATATTATATATTTATTTTACAGGTGTTGAAAGGTGGGTACAGGGTTGTGGATACACTATATTATATATTTATTTTAAATGTGTTGAAAGGTGTGTACTGGGTAGTTAATACACTATATTATATATTTATTTTAAAGGTGTTGAAAAGTGGGTACAGGGTAGTGGATACACTAAATTATATATTTATTTTAAAGGTGTTGAAAGGCCTCTGACGTAAAATTCACAATACATATTACACATATTACAACACAATGCTTTCTTTAAATAAATAACTTTTTGAAGGAATGGATTTTAACAAGTTATTTTTAAATATGAGTCAGTAATTCATTCGGAAAACAGATTTAATGAGAACATTTTTTTTACACATTTAGTGAAACCCCTATAAAATTGAAGAATCAGACTCTTCACGGTACATTCCAGTTCATCTCATGTACAGGGCCGAATTTCAACTAACCAAGGCAAGCAATACAGTACAAATACAGACTATACGAGGCAAAACGGGACTGTACGCCAAATGAATGATCCCCTTCTAGTTGAAATTTATGTGTCTTCCGACATCATTTCTTTTTAAATAAACGAAATATTCTCTCCATTTCCAAAATGATAGAGCAAATATACAATAGGTGGAAATACGAGTTTAGTGAAATTATGAATGACGTCATCATTGGTGTCAAATGTGACACAGTTTCAACCTCCTTTTAGTGTTGTGTAGAGGACATTAAAAGAAACAGTTTATAAAAATTAAAAAAACATATAAAACTCCACTTATTTCTCTACAAGCTTAAACGCTATTTTTTTTTAAGCAATATTGAATCTTTGTCTGACACTGCAAATTAAAATGTCACTAGTGACGTAACCTGGACTCGTTGGACTGAATTGTACTTGATGATTATTTGGATTTTTTATCTCTCAAAAATTCTCAATGTTTTGATCACTGAAAAGAAAATTTTAACAATGAAAATATATTTAGGTGATATAAAACTAAAAAGCGCTTAATATGTCCGGGCTGCATCCAGGGAGTAAGGAATAGATGGGAGATATAACTGACGCGGTTCGCCCTACCATATGATTATACATGCTTTGCAGACGGGTACTCCATTTGTATAAGAAATATTCAGAATAGGTTATTGTATGCGCGGTAATTGTACATCAGACAAATATTTATTATTCAAATGAAGTACTGTCTGCAAAGCATGTATAATCATATGGTAGGGCGAACCGCGTCAGTTATATCTCCCTTCTATTCCTTACTCCCTGGCTGTATCAGAAAACGCTATTCCAGATTACCCACTGACACTAGAAATATAATTTGTATATAAGACCAAATCCTTAAGATAAACTTTGATTTGGTAAAAATGGGTTCGAAAGTGATGTCAAAATATATATTTTATTAATAATGGATTCAATACGGGGTTCGCCAATTTGTTTTAAATGAATTCTCGGAAATATAAAAGAAAATAATTGAAAATACGTTTAATTGGATAAAAGATAGGACATCTGAATCAACATAAGATTATTTTCTTTTAATGATTGTGAGGTGTAAAATTGAAACAAAAAAAAATTACAAAATAAAAGATTCCAAACAGGGTTCGCCAATTTATTTGAAATGAGTTCTAGGAAACCCTGAAATCAATTTACAAAGTTGATTTTGATATTTGCTGTCGTATAAACTTTACGATCCTAAAAACAAAATAAAAATTTTATTTCTTCAACTTTAGAATTTAAAATATCCAATCGAATTACTCTTCAGGGCGCATGAAAATTTAGATTTTAATTTCAAGCTTGATCTTGAGACGAATTTACGAATATTTATCGAAAATATTCAGTTTCCTGGGGCTTTAAGCCTGGATTTGAAGTATTAGGAAATTCAAACATCAAGAGAGGCAGGAAATTGCCATAAATATTAAAATTTTATTTATTTTATAAAAATTTGATGAACCTTTCCAACCCAATACATAGATATGTCAAAATTATACAGTCTAAGGGAATGCTCAGTAATTCTAACCCGATATCACTTAAATTTATCTTCTTTATTTAGATTTTCCTAATTGCGCCTAATTTCTTAAAAGCAAAAAAGTTTCCCTTAAACATTTTTCATTCTCGTACTTATTCTTTGAATGAAAAACGGGATTTCTCCCTTTAATATATTGTTAAATCGACAAAACTTTAGTTTCTTCCTGGACTTTTTTAGATAAATATCCCCCAAGGGGATAAAATTATGTTTTAAATCTTGCTCAGGTTACATTTAATCAATTGTTTTATACTTCCGAAGGATATAAACCCATACAAGGCATATTTCTATATTTCAAAATATATAAACATTCAGTTCAGTTCGATCATCCTGTCCATATTGACTCCAGAGAATATTTAGGATTTGAGTTCATTTTGTTTATATTGACTCAAGAGAATATTTAGGATTTGAGTTCATCCTGTTTATATTGACTCAAGAGAATATTTAGGATTTGAGTTCATCCTGTCTATATTGACTCCAGAGAATATTTAGGATTTGAGTTCATCCTGTCCATATTGACTCCAGAGAATATTTAGGATTTGAGTTCATTTTGTTTATATTGACTCCGGAGAATATTTAGGATTTAAGTTCATCCTGTCTATATTGACTCCAGAGAATATCATGGATTTGAGTTCATCCTGTTTATATTGACTCCGGAGAATATCATGGATTTGAGTTCATTTTGTTTATATTGACTCCAGAGAATATTTAGGATTTGAGTTCATCCTGTCTATATTGACTCCAGAGAATATTTAGGATTTCAGTTCATTCATGTTTATTTCATTCATGTTTATATTGACTCCAGTTGAGTTCATCCTGTCTATTTTGAATCCAGAGAATATTTAGGATTTGAGTTCATTCATGTTTATATTGACTCCAGAGAATATTTAGGATTTGAGTACATTCATGTTTATATTGACTCCAGTTGAGTTCACCCTGTCTATATTGACTCCAGAGAATATTTAGGATTTGAGTTCATCCTGTTTATAGTGACTCCAGAGAATATTTAGGATTTGAGTTCATCCTGTCTATATTGACTCCGGAGAATATTTAGGATTTGAGTTCATCCTGTTTATATTGACTCCAGAGAATATTTAGGATTTGAGTTCATCCTGTTTATATTAACTCCAGTGAATATTTAGGATTTGAGTTCATCCTGTCTATATTGAATCCAGAGAATATTTAGGATTTGAGTTCATTCATGTTTATATTGACTCCAGAGAATATTTAGGATTTGAGTTCATCCTGTTTAGATTGACTCCGGAGAAAATCAAGAATTAAAATTCATTCTGTCTATACTGACCTAGGAAAAAACCTAGATTTTATGTTTATTCTGTTTAGATTGAAATAGGAGGAAATCAAGAATTTTATCTTGATTAACTCCACATAAAATCAAGGATTTTCTTGATGAACTACGGAAAATGGAAGATATATATCAAGGTTTCCAATATTCACACGAAGTCATCCACACTTACTTAACGACCCCCTAAACTTCTCTTCTCCAATTTCGTTCCAGGCCCACCCTCTCCCCCTCTCACCCTTCCTTCTCATCGAACATAAATATACGCTCAAACAAACACACACACGAACAACCAAGTCAAACACACAAACACAACTCCTACACTCATACATACACACACTCCAAGATCTAATATCCAGCCTGGAGCCTGTAACCTGCTGGTTTTTAACATCACGTTTTCTAACCATCTATTTATAATTATGTTTGGCCCAGTTTAACTGCAGCTTACAGGAACTGTCGTCCTTATTTTAAATAACCCTCCTTTTAAAAAGAGGTGCATGCCAGATTCACAATGGTACCCCTAAAACCTTAATCTGATCAATATTGCGGAAGATAATGTCGTTTTTCTTGCTTGAAAATGTTTAATTCTGATAATTTCTTAATTGTTTTAGAAGCAAGAAATGCGCAAGTCACGTGTGCAGAGAAGTCATGATAAAAATAAACAGTTTACAAAAACATCTAATTCATACTTGATTAGACAAAGTGGAGGGTCATTTGATATTACGTTTGTAGCAGGGTGGCAGGATCTTAGCTACCTCTCCGTGTGTATTAGCCTGAGTGTACACTTGGGATAGTTTACTGATAAAGGATGTTAAGAGATTATGGCCTATTCATACAGTACAAACATGAAATATGCTGTACGTTTACGGAGTACAAGTGTATGGGGAGGTTTTATATCTTGAATTTTACTGAGTTTTCTCAGAACAGTTTATTAACGATGAAATATTGCTCTGTAAAAGACGTCTTAATGTGAAAATGGAATCCTGCGCACGATAAAGGAGTAGTGGATTTAATTTTTTACATGGAAAACAAATTCTTCATTTAAATGTTTTCAGAAATCACCCCCGAGCACTGTAATATACAGATTGACCTTTGGAAGTGAAGTACATGGCCTGTAAAATTAGTAAAGGATTAGCGTACATCATCACTCTATATACTATAACCTCGTTGATTTTTAATATGAATTTTTCCCAAGTTAAAGGAAATTTTAGGCTTTTGTAGAAGGATGATTTAAAATAAGACCCTTTACAGACTTGGTGTTTTCTTAGAATAAAACTGAGAATCAAAGCTTCGAAGATACAGGCTTTAGATTGGGAGGGAGAGGGGGTATGAATGGCTGGCTATTGCTCTCTTATTTATTCATATTAAACATATAAAACCAAACTTATTCTATTCCAAACCATATTTGCAAGTTTATTGTTGATATCAGCAATCACCATTAAATAAATTATTCTGCGCATTTTCTCAGGGTATCATCATTATTATGCCTAATAAACAACAATAGTTAGACTTATATTGACGGATCCAAACCAAACCAAACCATTTCATTCAGAATTATTCTCACCTCTAATGTATAATAATAAACTTACATTCGCTTTGTATATTACAGTGGGATTCATAAAACTATGGAATAAAAGAACGTTTGGTAGAATCAAGATTTAAATTTTAAATACTCATATCAACATAAAACACAGCAATTGTGCAGTGTACACCGACCCATTTTACTTCATAAGCAGATTTTTTTGGTAACAGGGAAAACTTTTGTGTTTATAGGAATATCAAATACACATAAGATTGATGAAATGTCGTCATTCTAATTTTCTAATTTTATGGACCTTACTGTACACTATCTTGTCTTTTAAGGTACCGTCGACTAATCGCCTCATACTGATATAACTTCGCAATATATCCTGATGGTTTAAACCTTTGACATTTCAAACTTTGAAAGTCTTTAACATCAGGTTGCAAAGGTTCAAAGATATGAACTACTAAACTATTAAAGTTTGATGATGGCTGAATTTAAGAATTTGAATAAAATGGCCAAAAATAACGTGTGATAATATTTATAAATGTTGAATAAAAAATAAAAAATTTAAAAAGTTGTCTGACAAGGTTTTTATTTGAGATTTGTGAAGCAATGAAACATGAAATATGGAGGGAGTGGGGGGTTAAGGTAGAAAGAAGAGAGAATTTTAGAAAAAGGTTAATTGTCGATTTTCTGTTGAATGAGAGTTTACTAAACACTCTGGGTCCGACCAGGTTCTCACGACTCTACGGAGAAATCATGACAACCTTCTCTCTACTTGTCTTATGAATCTTTAGAATGGGTTCCTCTAGCTCTAGGTTGGGCTTGGATACATGCTTGTTCTATCTTCGGAATTTTGAATATTAGGTTCCAGATTCGAGTCTTGGTTTTCTTGGTTTCTAAGTGTCCCAATATGATATAGAACAAATGTATTGCTACATTTTTGTTTGTTACAGAAGTTTCATTTGTTGAGATTTAGAAAAGTTCCCGGTACTAGTTTTCAAGAATTTTCTCTAGTCCTAGCTCTATCTTTCCGAAACTTACTAGGTCCTGGTCTCCAGGTTGCTCCAGGTTTCCAGAACCTTCTAGGTTCTGGCCTCTAGTTCGCTCCATCTTTCCAGAACCTTCTAGATTCTGACCTCTAGGCTGCTCCAGATTTCCAGAACCTTCTAGGTTGCTGAAATTTTCTAGAACCTTCTAGGTTCGGGCCTCCAGGTTGTTCCAGCTCTAAGGTTTTTCTAGGCCCTATGTTCAGAGGTTCCAGATTTCTTAATGTCCTTGGTTCCGGGTTCTAGGTTGCTCCGGGTTTCCATATTTTAAAATTACAGATTTGTCTTTGTCCCTGGTTTCAGCGGGTTTACCGATTCTTCCAGATTATGTGTTTTAGTTTATTCTTTTTGGTTTCAAAATTTGGACTCTTGGATAAGTTTTCGAATGAGAGATTATGCATTTCAAACAATTGACTCAGTGTTCTTAATTTAGTATTTCTGCATTTATATTTATGATTCCATGGTTAAAGCTCTGGGTATGAAGTTCTACTCCTAAAAACCTAAACGGGAGTTTAACCTTTGTGTAAAATAAATCATAAAAAATGATTTTATATTCAAACCTCATGGTGCTGCGTGCAGTAGATTCAAATATTTTATATTCAAACCTCATGGTGCTGCGTGCAGTAGATTCAAATATTTTATATTCAAACCTCATGGTGCTGCGTGCAGTAGATTCAAATATTTTCAACAAATTACAATTTCTCAGAATTTACTTTGCCCAAATATTGAGTAATTAAGAAAATTCGGTGGTTTAGATTAATTACTTTTTTGTTAGGAGAATATGTTTCATTACTTTTGAGGGGAAAACTTTTGTTTATCAGAACTCTATAATTTCTTGGCTTAGCTGGCTACTTTTTACGTTGCTTGCTCTAAACCGTAGCCATAGAATGCTTTCTCATTTATTCCAAAGGTCAAGCGCTGAGCCCCGATATGAAAATGATCAACCTATCAGAGCTAGACCATTGCATTGGTAGGATTTCAGAGATTAAGGGCTCCCATTGGTTGTTACAATTTACCAAGATTTCAGAGATTAAGGGCTCCCATTGGTTGTTACAATTTACCAAGATTTCAGAGATTAAGGGCTCACATTGGTTGTTACAATTTACCAAGATTTCAGAGATTGGTTGTTACAATTTACCAAGATTTCAGAGATTAAGGGCTCCCATTGGTTGTTACAATTTACCAAGATTTCAGAGATTAAGGGCTCCCATTGGCTGTTACAATTTACCAAAGGAGATGAGTTCTTGCTACAAAAATCTAAGGTCTACGACATTGGGTTGCAGAGATTTTGGAATTTGAAAATCAAAATTTGTGTCAAAGACTCAATTCCTTTCCTGGATTTTAAACCTGTCACCTTTAAAGTTAAGTCTACTGGTTGTCAAGTTCAGCTGGAGAAGCTAAACAATATCCACATCAAAAGTTTTGCACTCTGATGAAAGATTTATTTTGATGAAATGTTTTTAAGTTTTCTTGATTAAGAAAACTTTTGTTGTTGAAAGTTGAGATCTGAGCAACCCTTGAACTGTCTATTTGTTTATCTGTATATATATCTTTCTATCTATCTGTCTATCTATATATCTGTATATCTGTCTATATGTCTATCTGTCTATCCCTAAATCGGTCTATCTGTATATCTGTCAAACTGTCTATCTGTCTACCTGTCTATTTATCTTTTAAAAATGTTCAGTATTATATTGTTTTTAACATTGATTGATTTGAAGTTGGTTGTTAGAATTTAAGGTGTTCGAATTGTAACGAAGTCTTGCGTTTTAAATTGTCATATGCTTTCTAATGAATGTCCATTAGAGTGTTTTGACGATTTTTGTGGTTTGGGTGTATTCCTTTTTCTCTGGGTGTATTGACACTAGCTATGTATCTACTAGATGGTATTGACACTAGCTATGTATCTACTAGATGGTATTGACAATAGCTATGTTTCAACTGAATGGTATTGACACTACTAGCTATGTATCTACTAGATGGTATTGACACTAGCTATGTTTCAACTGAATGGTATTGACACTACTAGCTATGTGTATCTACTAGATGGTATTGACACTACTAGCTTTGTATCTACTAGATGGTATTGACACTAGCTATGTATCTACTAGATGGTATTGACACTAGGTATGTATCTACTAGATGGCATTGACACTAGCTATGTTTCAACTGAATGGTATTGACACTACTTGCTATGTATCTACTAGTTTTAATGTTGTTAGGATTAGTTAGGTTTGGCGACAATGTTCAATTAAACTTCGTTTATTAACACCTTAATTATTGTTTAAAATTCTTTTATTTTTAAAACGTTCATTGTTTTATTCCACCCCTCCCCTTTCTCCTCATTTATTTAACTTTTACTATTTTTACCTTGTTAACCCCCCTAATCACCCCTCTCCTTCCCTAATATACTCTTGAATTAGAGTCTAATAAAGATATAATTTGTGAAGAAAAATTGTTTCCTCCTCCCCCCCAGCCCAGTAGCACTCAGAAGGGTTCCTGTACTTCACCATAATGTGGGAACCAAGAACAACTTACAGGGGGAAATTTACCCCTAAATTCTTTAATTTTTAATCTGGAGATTTTACAAAACTTTATTGTTTTCTATTTTTAAATCAAAAAACTAAATATTTTTCTAGTTTTCAAACCCTTTGGAGATTTTGGAGCCAGGAGCTGGTGATTTCAACACTTGAGCAGCAAACCAGTAGTTAGGACGGAGAGACAAAAACCAGGAAGAAAGCAGGGTTTAAGGGTGGGAAACCAGAAATAAGAAATAAGCTCAACCTAATTCAAATGGAAAGGAGGAAGAAGATTTAAAACGCAACGGAAAGCAAGATGAAAAAAAGAGAAAAACATGTCTGCACAGGGCAAAACGAAGTACAAGAATGAACAGTAGAAAGCATCCCAACGGAATGCATGAAGAAACTAAAAATGCATGCCCATTTAATGAAAGTAGAAACAAAGAAAAGCATGCAAATGGAATGCAAGAAGAAACAATGGTTAGCATACCCACGGACTCTATTTAACAACAAACACTGGAATCATGCACCTCTTAGTTCAAGAGAAAATAGGCAAATATTTGAATTAAAAAATCATCCCGTTAAAGGCAGGGTTAAAGGGATATAAAACAAGTCATAGAAACTAAGTATTGCATTTCTGCAATGATCATGAATATATCAATGGAATAAAGAGTAGAAGAAAAACGGAAAAAAGTAAATGAAAGAGAGGGAAGGAAGGAAAAGGAAGAAGAAGGTAGAAGAAGGAAGTAGAAGGGAGGAGAAGGAAGGAGAAGGAAGAAGAAGGAAGGAGAAGGAAGGAGAAGGAAGAAGAAGGAAGAAGAAGGAAGGAGAAGGAAGAAGAAGGAAGGAGAAGGAAAAAGAAGGAAGAAGAAGGAAGGAGAAGGAAGGAGAAGGAAGGAGAAGGAAGAAGAAGGATGAAGAAGGAAGAAGAAGGAAGAAGAAGGAAGGAGAAGGAAGAAGAAGGAAGGAGAAGGAAAAAGAAGGAAAAAGAAGGAAGAAGAAGAAAGGAGAAGGAAGGAGAAGGAAGAAGAAGGAAGAAGAAGGAAGAAGAAGGAAGAAGAAGGAAGGAGAAGGAAGAAGAAGGAAGGAGAAGGAAAAAGAAGGAAG
>NW_019397092.1:93035-98788 GCF_000591075.1 Eurytemora carolleeae
GTTTCAGGTATGGGGCGGTGAGTTGAACCCCCTGTGTTTATTCTTTACTCTGCGGAGGGTCGGATTAGAGTCGAGGTAGGTCAGGGCGAAGTGATCAGGGTCCCCATTGTCATAGGAAACTTTGATCTATTGTACTCCGGGATGATTTGGAATGAGAGAGAGACATCAAACCCATCGATTGATAAATTCCTATCTTTCTATTACCCCCGACAGGATAATATCTCAATCTTTATCTGTATGTATTGTACGCTGAACCCTGGAAACTATTTATATATTTTACCTCTATATATCTTCTAATCTATATTGTTTGATTTTGATTCTTCAAATCGCTTTCATTTCCAGAGCTTCCCTTACGACTTTCTTGGTATATAAGAATGAGTTTTCCTTCAATCCTTTTATAATTATTCAATAAATCCTAATCTTATCATTTTCTTAAGCGTAATATAAATTCTCCTCCTTCTTTTCCTCCTCTCCACTTTTTCCTTTTATTCTCCTTATTCTCATCCTTCTCCTCTCCACATTTCCTTTTTATTCTCCTTTTCCTTATTCTCATCCTTCTCTTCTCCACTATTTCCTTTTTTCTCCTTCTCCTTATTCTCATCCTTCTCCTCTGATATTTTCCTTCTTATTCTCCTTCTCCTCTCCACTTTTTCCTTTTTATTCTCCTTCTCCTTATTCTCATCCTTCTCCTCTCCACTATTTCCTTCTTATTCTCCTTCTCCTTATTCTCATCCTTCTCCTCTGCATTTTTCCTTCTTATTCTCCTTTTCCTTATTCNTTTCCTACTTATCCAATCCTTTAGCATTTACCATAAACCCTTCTTATTCTCCCCACTCATCTCTACCCTTTTCCTACTTATCCAATCCTTCATCTTTTATCTCTTAATATCCAGTCTTTGAACATTTTACAATAACCCCTTCTTATTCAATGCGTATTCCTACCTTTTAAGTTTTCATTTGATTATGAATCATTTATCATAACTTTCATCATTTGTTATGTTACACTCCTCTTAATAATCCAACATATAAAATACTAATATAATGAAACTGTGGGATATAAGTATTCGATGTTGTTAAAAAACAAATAGTTTTATTACATAGTAGCTTAATAATCAAGTTATTAAGTGAAATAGGACTGTGTATAACGCTACAAAGGAATTGAGTTTTCCCAACAAACTCTGATATTTTAATACCTCTATCTTTGCAACCCAATGTCGTAGACCTTAGATATTTCAAACTATAAACTCTGGTAGATCATGTAATCTAAGTTTGAAATATCAAAGGTTTACACCGCCAGGTTCAAAGGTAAAGGGAATGGAATATTCAAGTTTATGGCAAAGACTCAACTCCAATGCTGTGTTTCATGTTGATTGAACAGAATCATGACTTGAGTCGAACAGTCGTCTTCCTATAGTATTCTTGGTCTCACATGTATAATTCTTCTTATCCAGTTTATTTATGAGTTGAATTTCCAAGTTGTATTTTGGTATTTTTAAAATATTCCCAGTGCTTTGGGTTTTCTGAAAATTGTCACAAAAAAATCAAAAATTAAAAATGCGATTTTAGTAAAAATTCAACATTGAAATACACTGATTTCATAAAGTTTCTTTCTCTTTAGTCACCCTGTGTCCGGAATTTCATATATCTTGAGACACCCTGTAATCTAGTACCTCCGTGAATGAAAACATCATGAGTGATCGACGATTGTGTATACTCTTTTATTCCAGTCCCCCTGTTTTCAGTTGGGTCCTATTCTCATGGTACACCCTGTATTCTGGTAGCTTCTGCCTGGTTTTAAGTTTCAAATATTCGGCAATATAATCTGTGTTTTACACACCTTTTTACCTTTATGGCGCTTATCATACAATAAAATGTTCAAATAGATAAAAGCTTACTCGTGGTCCCAGCATGCTTTCTACCCTGCCTTTTTTTTACAAGAGATAGATAGATAGTTCGACAGATATGTGGATTACTAGCTAGGCTTACAAGGCATTTTTTACAAGAGATAGATAGATAGTTCGACAGATATGTGGATTACTAGCTAGGCTTACAAGGCATTTTTTACAAGAGATAGATAGATAGTTCGACAGATATGTGGATTACTAGCTAGGCTTACAAATCTATCTGCATAATTTGTAATACATCTAAAATAATAACTATGTAACTGTTTAATGTATTTTTTAAAAGAATTGTCAAAATAAGAAAAAATTAAAAACTATTTTGGAGAATACTTCTCTAGATTCTGACCAATTTTGGGATCAAATAAAAAAAGCGTTTGAATTGATATTTGTATATTTAGAACATAATTTCTTGAAAACTCCATCGCGACCTTGTTAATACATTTGTTAGTATACATTTGGGTTTAAATATATAAATGAGAATTAGAACGGAATTGAGCCTTTGCCACAAACTCAAATTTTGCAATACCCATATCTTTGCAACCTGGCGGTGTAAACCTCTTATATTATTTGATCAACAGAATTCATAGTTTGAAATATCTAAGGTCTACGACATTGGGAAATAGGGATTAGAATATCAGAGTTTGTGTCCTTGAGACCTAATTCCTTTAAGAAATTTTTTAAATCCAAAGTTCTTAGATTTGGCCATGGACATTTTACTTCTGATTACTGGCCTCGTACTTTAACATTTTTATCTTTTTAACCTTTCTTATTTCCAACTTTTTACCCGGTTTATCTAGATCAAATAATTAAAGATTGAAATATCTAAGGTTTACACCACCAGGTTAAAAAGATATAGGGATTAGAACATCTTCAATTTCATTGGGAAAAATTTCACTAGGAAATATACATTGAACCCCCTTTCAAGCTCGGATTATTATAAATCGTTCGTGATAAATTTAAAACAGTGGCTTCTGCTATCTATGACTAATGTACAAAATATAGGTTTAAAGCTTCAATAGAAAGCAATGGTGGGTTATAAATTTCAAGATAGATAGATAGTATGACAAGAACCTCTGCTATTAGGAGATATGAAGACATAAAACAATTTTGGTTTCTGCTTCAGGCAAGTTCAGGCAGTTGGTTAATATTAGGCTTAGTTCAGGCAGTAGATTCCATTGGTTATATTAGGTTTAGACCATTTCAATCAGTTCTAAAACCACCAGTCTTATACAACATATGAATTTTAAACATTAAAATTAAGCTCTTCGCTTACATATATATTTATAAATGTTTGCCGAACAGCTGCACCAAATTTGGGCTGCATTTTTTTCTAAAAATGGGATATTTTTGAAATTCCATGTGCAACGTCGGGCACACCAGCTGATTACTGATATAGACCCTTAAAGTTTTTTTACCAGTGTTTTTTTCTGAAAATTATTTTTCTGTCCATCCACTATACAATACTATACAATAACTTCAGGTTCCTCATAGTAAATGTTAATTTCTAGGTAAAAAGAGTAGATGAGTACTTGTGCGGCGCAAAGCTTTCTGAATTTTCAGCAAGCTAAATTGATCCTTGGGTCTCTAGAGTTTTCTGATTATGCTGTCAAACCAAGGAAAGTTGTTGATTGTTCAAAGTTAGGATATTTTGGGCTGATTAGCTGCAATTATTCAATTTTCTTTTCAAACTATGAGGGGGGGAGGGCACTTCAGAGAACTTGTGTTTTTTTGTGTCAGCGCCAATCACGTGGATTTAACGGTTCTGTCAATATTTCAGAAAACTGTGACTTTCGATCACAATTAGACCCCTTTTACATAATTTTATAGCCTTTTATCTTAAATATTTTTTTGTTGGCATATACATTTTTAATGAAGAAGTATAAAATAAACAAATCTGTAAGTTTAAAGACTTGAGTTATAGACGGAAACACGTTTGGGCTTTCAAATAAAAGAAACCGAATTCTTCTCTCTCTGGTTAGTTCGGGATACAATGTCCACTTAATTTTGTTCTTGTTTTTATGTTTTTATGTTTTTATTTTTTTTTTATCAGGGGGTGAAATTATAACGGTCTCAAAACTTTCAGAACTCGACCTCATTGCAAAAAAAGAATTTCTTGTATGACCTCAAGTTACCCTAGGGTAATTTAAAATAATTTTTATGAAATGTCAATTTTCAAATTGTTTGTCACTTAAACTTTAAGCACGCGCTTTCATTAAATGCTAAAAACACCAACAAAAAATTTGTAAAAAAACAATTATTTGACAAGGTTTAAATTGAGATCAAGAGAAAAAGACCAACCTAAAAAATAATGACTGGAAA
Source organism: Eurytemora carolleeae (assembly GCF_000591075.1). Lineage (NCBI taxonomy): Eukaryota > Metazoa > Arthropoda > Copepoda > Calanoida > Temoridae > Eurytemora > Eurytemora carolleeae. The sequence continues at coordinate 97,255 of NW_019397092.1, forward strand.
AAAATCTGTACTCTTTTGCAAAGATATAGTGAAAAGTCAAATCCAGCTGGAAACCTATTTAAAATAAATATTTTCATAATTTTTGATTTTTATGTTTCTTTTAAACTATGCTTATTTTTTAAATAGCAGGTTTATTTTCTTAAGTGGGTTTATCTATAAGGGAATTTTATTTCCATTTTTGCCATATGAAAGATTTCTGTGATGACAATCCTAATGTTTGTTTTTAATATTCCTTGAATCCACTGAAAATATATTGAAAGAATAGAATAGGATAAAGTTTGATTTGTTTCAACAGGATTAAACTATCTGAAATTCATCTGGCTCATTTGCCATAATATGTTTGCCATAATTACACTTTACATAATACTTTTGCCATAAGTAACACTTGCCATAAGTTACACTTTGTCATAATTTTCTAATTTTTAAAATGATGTAAATCTGTCTTTTTCATTGCAAATGCGGGAAATTTTCCCATGAAAATTCCTAACTTTAGTTTTCTCATTGTTTTAAAACAGAACAGTGCTGAAAACTTTAGAATGAGATATCCTTAATCCCGATTACTTAATCTGAGTATCCAATGGACACACTTTTGATTTTCTTCTTAAACCCTTCTTTCTTGGATATGGTAGAGAAACTTTATTCTCCTAATTTCTATATTTAGGCAATCAGAGCTGAGCTGAAAACTTTAGAATGGGATATCCTTAATCCTGATCGGATAATTAATCTGGAGATTAAAAATGAGAGGAGAACAAGCAATATTTAATCTCGAGATTAAGAAAAAGAGTGGATTAAGCCTTAATCCTGATATCCACCATTCTAAAGTTTTCAGCTCTAATGTCATGGACTTTTGTGATTTTATTGTATAACTTGAGCTACTATAAAAAGTTAAAGCTAGAAATATTAAACATCAGGTTAAAAAATATAGGGAGCAGAAATTGATATTACAGATTTTGGAATTGGCAACCCTAAATAAGTACCATTTGCTCCCCTCGACCTACCTGTACACCCCCTCCCCCCTACCCCTCTTACAGACCTAATTCTAACTTCTTTTACTGTCAAGTTTATCTTAATAAAGAATAGAATGAAGTTTAGTTTTCTCTAAAAACATCAATAAAAGTTGCAATAAAAAGCATAAAGTTTGATTCTATTCATTCAGTTCATCTATCCATCTTTCTATCTATCTAACTACCTATCCATCTAACTACCTATCTATCTAACTATATATCTATCTGTCTAACTATATATCTATCTGTCTATCAATCTATCTATCTGTCTATTAATCTATCTATCTGTCTATCTATCTTGGTGTTACGCGAGCCATGCTGCGTATAGAAAGTCTGTTTGTCGCCCCTGCGTATTTCTGAGTTTCTCCTGAAGATCTGTACGAAATGTATTGTGAAAAAACTAGTTTAGGAACTGTTTACAGTCCGACTGCGCAGACGCAAGATTTCTAGCGGAGATAAGCTCAGGGAGTGTAGGTGGATCAGCGGGGGAGTGTAGTTCTCCAGTACGTAGATCCAATGCAGCCCTGAGT
>NW_019397092.1:98908-107279 GCF_000591075.1 Eurytemora carolleeae
AGAGACTGTATCCTGTATATATCAGCTTAAAGAGACTGTATCCTATATATATCAGCTTAAAGAGACTGTATCCTGTATATATCAGCTTAAAGAGACTGTATCCTGTATATATCAGCTTAAAGAGACTGTATCCTGTATATATAGGCTAATAGAGACTGTATCCTGTATATATCAGCTTAAAGAGACTGTATCCTATATATATCCGCTTAAAGAGACTGTATCCTATATATATATCAGCTTAAAGAGACTGTAGACGTAATTTCAAGTATTCCAATAAAAATAGTGCAATGCCATGACTGTAAACCTTTGTCAGATCAAGAATGAATGAGATATCCATGTTTTTAAAAATTGATAAATTTTTTTGCGGTTTCTCTTTAAAAGGTACTCTTGGACTTATACTGCAGAAACAAAGAATGAAATTGTTAGAAGTAAATATAGGTGTTGAGGGTACCTTGTGAATCGGGATCTAGCTCTTTAAATTGGGTTTACTTACAATTACAACGCCGACAATCCCTTTAAGAATGAACACTTTGATTGCAAACTTACAGATTTATAAAAATATTATGAAAATGACTGATTACTGGCATCAATTTCAAATTTTCTAATTCCTATATCTTTACAAACTGATTGTGTAAACCTTAAGTTTGAGGCAAGTAATCAGTTCATTTATTCTTTGTTCATTATTACCCCCTCCCCCCAAACACAATAAAAGATAAGCCTGGGTTTGAATCTAATCTAAATTGTTCTCTATTTATCGTATACGCTTCAACCAAGTCTGGGTTGTCTGCTCTTAAACCTGGATAACAATTTAGAACTGTGTTGACGCATGCTTACGCATCTTTATGCGTGCTTACGCATGTTTATGTGTGTCTGGTTCAAGGCTACGCTATTGTCTGTCTAGTATTTGTTTGTTTAAGTCTAGGAATGTCTAAAATCTGAATTTATCGCAATATATCGGGTCAAGGTATACGTCTCACGGCAATCTATATTGAATTTATAGTTTAAACATCAAAAGATCTACAAAATGATTTTAATAGATATTATTAGTTCCATTATGCTGAATAACTGTTACGATTCATATTATACAATTATACAAAACGTATCATCACGAAAGAAAAATATCCCAACGAAACATATTAAAACAAAACATATCAAAATACAAAACATATCAAAATACGAAACATATCAAAACAAAACATATCAAAATACAAAACATTGTGAATAAAGTGATTTAATATTCGGATTTTAAAGCTTTTCCTTATCAATATCTTGAGTATAGAAGTTGAGTTTAACAGATTTTAATCAAAAGTTAGATTAATATGGTTTTAGTGGAGATGTAAAAATTAAAATTGTAAGAAAGGATATTTGTCAAGATTTTAATTTTTTCTTAGTGCTGTTGTCTAATAATTTAATTCATGGCCGAGCATAAATACGGGTTACATCAGGTTTAAAGGGACTATAAACCTAATATAGCAGTACGGTTCACATCAGGTTTAAAGGGACTATAAACCTAATATAGCAGTACGGGTTACATCAGGTTTAAAGGGACTATAAACCTAATATAGCAGTACGGTTAACATCAGGTTTAAAGGGACTATAAACCTAATATAGCAGTACGGTTAACATCAGGTTTAAAGGGACTATAAACCCAATATAGCAGTACGGTTAACATCAGGTTTAAAGGGAATATAAACCTAATATAGCAGTACGGTTAACATCAGGTTTAAAGGGACTGTAAACCTAATATAGCAGTACGGACCATCCTACCATCCTACCATCCTACCATCCTACCATCCTACCATCCTACCATCCTACCATCCTACCATCCTAACATCCTAACATCCTAACATCCTAACATCCTACCATCCTACCATCCTACCATCCTACCATCCTACAAAATTCTCAATAACCAATAATCAACTTATCTCCGGGATGGTTATTCACCAACCAACTCTAATCTCAACCCTGAGATTGAACCCTGCTCTGCTGTTTATCTAGACATCTGTCCTATAGTGTGAATATACAGGTTTAATAATTGAAACAGGGGCGGGGGCAGAAAAAAGGGATTATTGGGGTTCAATATCCCTGGTTTCTCCTACTCTCAAATCCCCCTGGAACCTGTGGTGTAAACCCCTAGAAATGATATAAATCGCAGATGCCATATCTCCGTGTCGAATCTAAAAGAATACAAAACTGTTTTCACAGACACATAAAGATACATCTGGTTAACACAAATAGATAGATCGATAGATCTACAGATAGATAGATAGTACGGTAGATAGATAGATAGATGGATAGATAGATAGATAGATAGATAGATAGATAGATAGATAGATAGATAGATAGATAGATAGATAGATAGATAGATAGATAGATAGATAGACCGGTAGATAGATATATCGATAGATAACAAAAAAGAGACATATAGTTTGATTGATTGATTAATAGTTTGATAATCTATTAAATATTCCGGAATCGGATAAATGTTCGACTCTCTGTATTGAATCAGTTTAGAATCACAAAAACTTGTCTTTGCTCACAACCCAAGATATAGAAAAAAATGTAAATGTTAAAAATTTAACACACTAGGTAGAGTCAAAACTAGTGATGGAACCAGCTTCAAATTATTTAAATTTAAATTCTAAATGTTCAAAATATGAAGTCTGGATAAGTTCTGCATTTGTTAAAATATTAAGATTGAGTTTTATTATTTTTGACAGCATCAAGATAAAGAATCTGTTCGACCATACAGTTAACTCGTACTTCAAGGGTTCAATAAAAACCATGAAATCAAAGCTTTCTACATTTTTAGGATTAAAAATAAGTTATGAATCATATACTTCAATAAGTTCCAATGAGCTTGCTTTAAATCATATACAGAGTAATAGTTCCAATAAGGTTTAAATCATATAAGGTTTAAATCATATAACGGAGTAATAGTTCCAATAAGGTTTAAATCATATAACGGAGTAATAGTTCCAATAAGGTTTAAATCATATACGGAGTAATAGTTCCAATAAGGTTTAAATCATATAACGGAGGAATAGTTCCAATAAGGTTTAGATCATATAACGTAGTAATAGTTCCAATAAGGTTTAGATCATATAACGGAGTAATAGTTCCAATAAGGTTTAAATCATATACGGAGTTTTTGTAAGGTTTAGATCATATACGGAGAAATAGTTCCAATAAGGATTAGATCATATATGGAGAAATTGTTCCAGTAAGGTTAAGATTATATATACACGGAGAAATAGTTCCAATGAGCTTAAATCATATACGAAGTTTTTGTAAGGTTTAGATCATATACGGAGTAATAGTTCCAATAAGGGTTAGATCATATATGGAGAAATTGTTGGAGTAAGGTTTAGATCATATACGGAGTTTTTGTAATGTTTAGATCATATACGGAGTAATAGTTCCAATAAGGGTTAGATCATATATGGAGAAATTGTTCGAGTAAGGTTTAGATCATATACGGAGAAATAGTTCCAATAAGGGTTAGATCATATACGGAGAAATAGTTCCAATAAGGGTTAGATCATATATGGAGAAATTGTTCGAGTAAGGTTAAGATTATACACGGAGAAATAGTTCCAATGAGCTTTGATCCTATACGAAGTAATAGTTTCTTTAAGGGTTAGATCATTTATTGAGTAATTATTTATGAATAAGAATTATAATAAAATTGTGGCTATAAAAGTGCTTTATGAATTCAAATAACATTAACATTTTTGTAAAGGATTTTGGACACATATGTGTGTGGTTTTAAGACATGCCAACAATGTGAAAACTATGAGAGAAAAATGTCAGAAAAATCTGAACAATGGAGAAATATATAAATATGGACAGGGAAGAGACTTTACAAAGGTCGGATAGATGGAGTAGATAGATAGATAGATAGATAGATAGATAGATAGATAGATAGATAGATAGATAGATAGATAGATAGATAGATAGATAGATAGATAGATAGATAGATAGATAGATAGATAGATAGATAGATAGATAGATAGATAGATAGATAGATAGATAGATAGATAGATAGATAGATAGATAGATAGATAGATAGATAGATAGATAGATAGATAGATAGATAGATAGATAGATAGATAGATAGATAGATAGATAGATAGATAGATAGATAGATAGATAGATAGATAGATAGATAGATAGATAGATAGATAGATAGATAGATAGAAAAATAGATAGATAGATAGATAGATAGATAGAAAAATAGATATATGATAAAGATGGAAAAAATTAAATGTACAACTATGCCAGGTAGGAAGATAGATAAAACGTTAAATATACGAAACATATAGATAGACAGCTAGTTAGATAGTCATCTATGTAGATAGGAGGTTAGATAGACATCTAGATAGACAGTTAGATAGACAGTTAGATAGACGTACGCGTAAAGACAAGATAGACCACCCTGGAGCTAACAGAGAAAAGATTTTAGCTGAATATTCAACACAGCGTATTTTATATTTCAAGCCAAGAATTCTATATCAAAGGATCGTCAGAGACAACCGCTAAATATTTCCAAAAATTGCAGAAATTTTTGCAAAAAGTGTGCAATCTTTTATTTGCATTTTGTAGAGTCTACGAACTAAAATCACGATTATAGTTAATCTTAACTAACATAAACATACAATTCTAAATTTACAAATACATAATTTTAAAAAAAATATATCACAAGCACAGAATTTACTAAGGCAACCCCCCGGGCCTCCCCCCCCCCACTCCTTTTTTATCCCGAAATAAATTTGAAAATGATAAACTTTGAACTTTCCCCTTTCAGTTTCACCCCGGACTAACCAGGGATTAGATTCTTTAATTTGAATTAAATCGCGTTTCACTGAAAACTCCCACTATAGTGGTAAATTTTTCCATTTACTGATAGCGCCGATCGAAGGATTCATAACTCTAATTGGATAATGAGATAGATAGAAAGATAGATGTTACCACCTTACTATTTCTATTGGTTCAGAATAGACACCAAACACATGGCTGAACCCTGATTGGACCCGGCGCTAATGGACTCGGCATACAGGAGTGCTCCGGTTCAGTTGAAGTACCGGCAAGACTTTAATGCAGCTTTGCAAGATGTGTACAGTACATACAGCCTTTAGACGGAACGGACAGTACAATAAATGTGGGTTTGGTCTAAAAATTCAACACTCTTGAAACTTACAAAGCTGTATTTTAAACATTTTATTTAAAATGCATCCGCTAGCACACTATAGTTTCAGTAGAAGTAAATATATTCATTTACTGATAGCGCCGATTGAAGGATTCATAACTCTAATTGGATAATGAGATAGATAGAAAGATAGATGTTACCACCTTACTATTTCTATTGGTTCAGAATAGACACCAAACACATGACTCAACCCTGATTGGACCAGGCGCTAATGGACCGGCATACAGGAGTGCTCCGGCATGACTTTAATGCAGCTTTGCTAGTTTTACAGTACATACAGCCTTTAGACGGAACGGGACAATACACTGTGGGTTTGGTTTATAATTCAACACTCTTGAAACTGCTTGAAACTTACAAAGCTGTCTTTTAAACATTTTATTTAAAAAGCATCCGCTAACAAAAAAGTTTGCATTAAAAAAAAATCTATATATAATTGGTCAAATTAAGTTCGAAAGTCACAGCTTTCTTTGTCAGGGACCGAACTGATAAATCAGTGTGTTCTATCACTGGCACAAAGTTGTCATCAGTCATCACACAAAGAGACAGTAAGATGTATAGATAAGTGAAAGCTGTTTTGTCATCTTTCTTTAATTTATGAATACAGAAACCGTTTTTAAATAATTATTGCGTGGTGATGGAATAATGATTGAATTCAGAAGAATGCTAGGATAGATAGATAGATAGATAAATAGATAGATAGAAAATTAAATAGTTAGATAGATAGGTATATGGCTAGAAAAAATGAATTATGTAAAATGAAAGAAAGAAGTGAGGGGTAGCACGACACTTTTGAATTAGGATTAAATTATTTGAAATGAAACGAAATATTTCTTATTGTTAATCCTTTATAGTAGTTCTATATGCATTCATATATCTCAACTTAAGAATTTGTTTATATCCTATGTATCCTGTAAACAGGATGCATTAGAAGAATGTTTCTAGATTTTAATAATACTTTTAATAATATCAACAGGAAAGGTTTTTTCTAAAGAACTCAGAAGGATGGGAGTTATTAAAAACCACTACATATACCTTTGGTCAGAGTATTGCGAATCAATGCAGTACACACCGAAACAAAAGAAAAAAAATGCCAAATTATACAAAAATAGGCAATTATATATATATTTATAAATATAGGGATTAGAAAATTTGAGGAGTTTGTGGGGAAAAAACTGAATTCCTTTGTATTTCAGGGATTTAAAGGGTTTAAAGGGATTGTAATCATAAATTCACGTGTCCCTTGATAAGTATAAATTATTTATCCTTTTTTGGTTCTATTAAAACTAATTGTATATCTACAAAAGTGGCTTGCTTCAGAAGTAACGAATGAATCATCAGAATTAAACACTTGTCTTCCATATTATTAATCAGAAGAAGGAATCAAGGGTAACGTTGTGAATCGGACATGCCCTTATTTTTTTAATGGAGGGTTAGTTCAAATTACAATTTTTTAAAGTTTTACATAAAACAGACATTATAAATATGGCGATTCTTTCCGATATAGAACTAATATTTTTTTTCGTTCATTTCTTAATATAAATAAAATCTTATATCATATTTAGCTTGAGTTTATTATTATTTTTCTCATCTCTATATCTGTTCAACCTTATGATATAGATCATAATTAGTAATATGACATAATAACGGTTGCCAAGTAATAGGAAATAGAAAATCAGGGTTTGAGGCAAGTACACAAGTATGAAAAAACATGCTAGAAATAAATTGAGTCTTTGACACAAACTCAAATTTTCTAATTATTATTTCTTTGCAACCTTATGAAGGAACCCTTTTACATTTTAAACTTAGAATATTTGATCCAACAGAATTCATAGTTTAAAATATTTCCGAGTAGAGCACATTCGGTTCGGAAGATAAAGAGATTAGAAAATCAGAACTTGTAACAAAAACTCAATTCCTTTCAATTACTTTGCTTTATCAGATTTACTTTGTTGTAGATAAATAATACAATAAATAAAAATTTGTGTTTTACTTTGTTGTAAATAAATAATACAATAAATAGAAATTTGTGTTTTACTTTATTGTAGATAAATAATACAATAAATAGAAATTTGTGTTTTACTTTATTGTAGATCAATAATACAATAAATAAAAATTTATGTTTTACTATTCAGATTTCCCAATAACAGTAAGCATGATCCATCCTTTATTATAAACTGGTAGACTTCTCTGATAGAGACATCTAGTGTTGAAATTATGAACTACTAAATATCCTTCTGTGACTAGAACCATATCTGGTAATATTCCAATATATTTACTGCTCTCCATGGTATAGGCTGCAGTATGTTCTAATACAGATATGCTGCTATTAACAGCTGCCTTCTGTCCATAAGCTACTGCAGCTTCTGTTAGAACCCAAGCTGCTCCATCCTGAAGCTTCTCTTTACAAACTGGAGAAGGAGCAGCGTATATAAACAAGGATTTAGAACAAACCTGGCTGATTACTCCTGTATATATATCCTCTTGGTATATTCTAGAGGAAATAGAGGATGAATTATCTGCAACATGAACCAAGAAAACAAGATCAGGAAACTCATTCATCAGGGTTGAATGAATAAGATACATTAGTTCAGGGTTTGTCAAGTTTCCATTCTCACAAAGTTCATCTCTTCCCACCAGCTCCCAGGGGTACATGGAGCAGGAACTCAGGGTTAGCGATAAAACAAGGATTAGAATTGTTGGCATATTCTCCATTTTAGTTATTATCTGTTTGATTAGATTGGCCTGGTTGGCTTGGTTTACTAGAGTTGGTTTTCTGAAGTGATAAGCTAAAAACTTGTTGGTGACTAGTTTTATAAAGGGATTGTTTTTGTTTATCAAGGATGTAAGTGAACCTGGACGGAGAAGACAATTAGTGGCTTTGAATACAGTAATGAAGAAACTGTGAATATTGAATATATTTCTGACTTTATATACTCCGATATCATTCTCTGTACGCCTGATAATGTATTGGTATAGTATCAGGTGGAGCAACAATGCTTTATGCATGTTACTAGATATTAGTGAATAAAGTACGTTTATTCTCTTGTACTTTAATCTATAATTAGTAATAGTAGTATATTTACTATTCAGCTGGGTTTTATCATGAGATAGGAACGTGCACTTCGGTTTTACATTACATATGAAATTCTATTCAAAAGGATA